>NC_133648.1:300000-510000 GCF_009905375.1 Apium graveolens
CACTTTTTGTGTACATTTTCCGCACTTCTGTTACAGTTGGTCCTACAAAAGCATTCTCGATTTAGATTTGTAATGATATCCAATTTAACATGGATTACTTTGTCAGTGACATAATCTTATACCGAGCATCTCAATGGTAGAAAATTCTTAAGTTCATATTGCAATTTAGTTGGTTTATTAACTGATTTAAAACTTGAGACTATCACAGATTTGGAGTGCCTCGAAATTCAAATTGAGAGAGCTCAGTCAATGTCCATTAGCACATATGATAAACCGAAGTCTCGACCTCACTGCTTACAAGTGGTAATTTACTGCACTCTTCATTATGATATATCTTTAATTTCAATGGATTTTCTTGTGAAGACCTTGCTGTATTGTTTTAGCAACCAACCTTTTTTTTCCACTCTTCCCAAATTAATGTGCTTTCCTAAATTTAATATTTGTTGGATTAAGATATTTTTACTTATGAATTGTTGGTGAGGGGAAAAACAGGATGGAAATAAGGGGAGGGAAATGATTTCTTATGTTGGGAGAGATATAAAGAAAGGGGAATGGGATGGACATGGAACAGTTTCAATAAGACATTTTAAGAATTTGTAGCTACTACTTCTGTGGAATGGGTTTTTGTTCTGTTTTTAGAAGTAGAAAAGTATCCTAATTAAGGAATGAGATGAGATAGAAGTTATAGTTGTTATAAGTAAATCGCGCTATGCCCTCATAGGTGCTATACTTTTTGATGATAACTATGACTAATATAAAGAATATCAGCCATTTTTGTTTGAGGTTATTGAGTGATGCATTTCAAAATTACTTTGTGTTCACTCGTGCAGATAAATAACAACCTGTTGTGCAAAGATGTATGCCAATTGGAATGTGAAGTTGTTTCATCTGTAAGTTACATTTATGTATGAGTTTGAAATCATCTCTAGTTCCAAGCTTTAGCTTATACTTAAAACTGATTTTTTGGCATTTTTGGTTTCACAGCCTGTCGGGTACAATGTAGGTGATGTTGTTGCTGTTCTTCCAGAACAAAGTCCTGCAGCTGTAGATGCATTCATCAAGCGTTGTAATTTGAATCCTGAATCTTACATTACAGTATGTACTTCATTTGTTTCTTATTATACTGCTATCATTTATCGAACCATTTACAAGTTTCTTGAAAGATACTTCTGATAATTGAAAAAAGGTTGGTTCAACGAGTTAAACTTGTGAAGTACTACTTATAACTTATAAGTAGTACGACAATAGTAAGGGACTTAAGTTCAGAATTATTATAATTGCTTCTTTAGATTCTGTATATGCGTATACATGGATGTATATAAATGCACATTTTTAATATTTCAGATTCAGCATAAATATAAAGACTGTCGTGATGCCTTGAAGCCACCCATAAGATTAAAAGCATTCGTTAAGTTTGCGATGGATGTTACATCGGCTTCCCCTGGGCGCTATTTTTTCGAGGTAATATTTATCTTCACTTTAACTTTAACTTTTGATAAGTTCTTTTATAACAAGAATGTACATAGAAATATTTCATTCTTATTTTATACCCAGCCTATAGGTTAGAAATACTTAAACCTCCTGCCTTGGTGAAAAATCTACCTTTCTTTCTATCTTGTTTTCCAGCTAAAATATATAATTTTCTTTTGCTTTCAACTGATATATACTATGTACACATGCTTAAAGGACCTATGTTCCTTCTGATTGCAAAAATGGCAATCAGGATTTTTGTGCCAGTAAGGTTCTTGCCATCGAGCTTGCGCCTTGTGTTTTACATTCCCAAAACAAGCCGATTTTTGTTAATGAGAATAATTGGCCCTCTAGCATGACTGATGTGTAGTATCCCAATTATGTATAATTTATGATAATATAAGAACTTTTCTTCTGTCCAGTTTCCGTACTCCTTTACTGTCCTGATAATATGCAAGTTTTTGTATAATTACAGCTACGCTATTAAATAAGAACTGCATAGATTCACGAGAACATAAAAACTTTTCTTCTGTCCAGTTTCTGTACTCCTTTGCTACATGTTTTCAAAGAAAGTCGCGATAATTTGCAAGTTTTGAATAATTACAGCTACGCTAATTAATAAGAACTGCATAGATTCTTTCTCCTTTTCCGCTCTGTGATAAGTTAATATTTTCTCTTGTCTTCATGTAATGCTTCTGCTTGGTCTGTACACCCTCGGACCCTCTAAGCGAAACCATTTTAATATAAAATATATTACAGGTCATGAGTTACTTTACAGGTGCTCAGTGTGAGAAGGAGAAGCTACAGTATTTTATATCAGCGGAAGGCAGAGATGCTTTATATCAATATCGGAAAGAACAAAGATCTGTTTTAGAGGTATGTTCTGTCATGTAGAAGCAATTAAGATGTTATTCAAACTTAGAGACCACAGTTTTAGAAATCCTGTTTCCCGTATATTTATCTGGACATGTCTTATTGAATAGTGTATGTTCAGGTCAGTTATTTCCATGTTTATCAATAATGTTATTACTTTTATTGGAGCATATTATGGATGTTGATATTTGAAGTTAAAATCATTCTCAGAAATAGAATTTATAATCTTGGAATGGTAGGTATTAGAAGACTTCTCATCTGTACAAATACCATTTGAATGGTTGGTTCAGTTGGTTCCTCCATTAAAAACGAGGGCTTTCTCTATTTCTTCCTCTCATCTAGTTCATCCCAATCAAGTACATATGACAGTCAAAGTAGTTTCCTGGAGTACACCTTCCGCTAAGAAACGTGTTGGTCTCTGCTCATCGTGGCTTGCTGGACTTGATCCTCAACATAGTACACGTCCAATCTTAAACTTGCTGCTTGTGAAGCAATTATGTTTACCATGCACGTTGATTTTAATTTCTATGATTCTTGATCAATTTTGAACAGGATTACCAATCCCAGTGTGGATCAATAAAGGTTCTCTTCCCTCTCCAGATCCATCAACTCCCCTCATTCTCATTGGACCTGGAACTGGTTGTGCTCCTTTTCACGGATTTTTGGAGGAAAGGAAATTTCTAAGCAGCCTAGGTGCAACAACTGCTCCAGTTCTTTTCTTCTTTGGTTGCCGAAAAGAAGGGGAAGATTTTCTGTACAAAAACTTTTGGCTGTCTCTTTCAGAAAGTGGTGGAATACTTTCAGAAGATACGGGTGGAGGCTTTTATGTTGCCTTCTCCAGGGACCAGCACGAAAAGGTTTACGTCCAGCATAAAATGAAGGAACAGAGCGCAAGGGTCTGGAAGTTGCTTTGCGACAATGAAACTGCAGTATACATTGCAGGTTCTTCTGGAAAAATGCCATCTGATGTGTTCTTGGCCTTTGCGGATATTATGTGTAAGGAATCAAATATAACCAAAGAAAGCGCTATAGAGAAGCTAAAGCTATCGCAAAAGAACGGTAAGTATCATGTCGAAACCTGGTCCTAAGCTTTAAATTGGAGAATGCCAACCATTTACGTAGACCGTAGAAATTCTTAGCGTGTGCCCTTGAGCATACACTAGAAAAACCGATAGATCTGTTATAAGGCCAAGTTCTGTTACAAAGCACATGTCACATATGCCATTTTTTTTCTCCTTTCTATTTAATTCAGTGCACCTGTGACCCATTTTGTCTAGGCATATTTTTTCCTTTCCCACAACATCTTGATTTTGTTAAATTATACTCTTGATACAGTGAAAAAGAAGAAGAAAACAAAAGAAGTGGAATATATGTGTTTTATAGTGAAGAAGCAACAATAGATCAGTCCATGCTTTGTATTAATCTGTGTCCCCTGCATATAACATATATCATTTAAGTTTTCAAATCTAAGATCTTCTTTATTCAACTGATCAATTGTATTTCCTAAAAACAACCTTATTCAATGAATCATTAAGTGGCCAACAACTGCAGCACAACTCAGCTTTTCAAGATTTTAGACCAACATTCAACTCTTCTGGCTTAACCTGTATCATTGATACAGGCCCAAAGCTCATGAGTACTCTGACTTGCAATTATCTACATTTATTAGTAAACACTGACAATATCCATCACAATGATACTAAAAGTTAGAATTCAAATACTCAGTTCAACGCGTATATCATTTAAAATCCTGGTTCCGCAATCTCATATACTAAGCTCCTGCGATAACATTGAAAATATTTCTTCCGAGGAACGTACATCATTTGAAATCCTGATACCGCAATCTCATATACTACACTACTACGATAACATTGAAAAATATTTCTTCCGAGGAACATAGACTATAAAATGTAACAAATCCAACATGATTTTGGTATGTTGGCATAAATTTAATGAACAGTTTTCAATTTAAAATAATTGAGATAATATACAATGTACATCATAAACACCTGGCTCTACCATAGTCTGATTGAGTATATTAACAAAATTGGGGAGATAGTAGGGGCAACATTAATTGAGAGATACATTTCCCCTCACTACCTATCAAAATCAGTAGTAGAGCCATGACTACAACTTTATCACCAAAAGCTAATTTAAAGTAGTGGGGATCCAGATTTAAAAGATGATCCCATCCCATCCCTAACTAATAATCTAGTTTAAGTTGAAGATTTAAGTGAGGTAAACCTGAGACTGTATTACTGTTTTACCAATCTTGAACCCAGGAACCACCGTAAAAGCCACTCGAGGATCAGTATTTACCGTGCCAGCAGCAGACAAGAAAGCTTCTTCATTTATACATTCCATGAATACTTCAGAAAATCTACATTTTTTGTCAACTTGAAAGACCGAGGCCTCTGGCTCAAAAGAATAGGCCAGGCAATGTAGTATCCATACCTTCATCGCCATCTCGGAAAATAGAGAGAAGAAATCTGTGTCTGGGAAACCACCAGATGTCAATAGTTTTCTTTGGCTCAAGTTGCCAAATAGAGATGCTTCCATTTTAGGATGAACTAGTCCCATGTACTTGGTGCGGCAAAATTTTGCGAATGTGGAATCGGGTTTCCGGGTTAGATACTCCTTAGGCTTCTGAGATTTCATCATCATAAATCTTTCAAAGAACTGTCGTTGTTGTCTTTTCTTGTCGGACATGGATTGTTTTGAAATAGAGAAGTAAGGGTCATTAAAACCAGCAAACAGCTCTTTGCAAACAAATGACTCAAATGCAAAGCTCTTGTGGACATCACTGGAGTAAACAACACCTGGTTCAATTGAATTGGCAGCAGCATCTAGATCCCAACCAGCAGATTCCATCTCACTGATCATCAACCTTACGAAACTCCTAATAGCTTTAACAGTCTGCCGAAGTATTGTAATAAAATTGCTGGTGCTTAAGATTGAAAAGTGAAACTTCTTTGGGGGCGACAAATGCTCACTAGAATTCAATCTCTTTTCCAGTAACTTGTTCTCTCTTTTGGCTGTTTTTAACTTTTCTCTAGCGAAGGTTAGTTCAGACTGTTTTACCTCATGCTCAGAGTTTAAAGTCTTCTCCATTATCTTTAAAGTTTTAGTAACACTCTGCAGTTCCTTAATTTCGGCCAACAGCTGTGTAGTCCCTGGTGAAGACTCATCAACCTGTTTAGTGAAGTAACATTGCTTCAACTCGGATAAAATTTTCAGCTCTGAGACTACCATCTCATCAGCAGATTGAATAGTTTCACTATCATAGGGAGCCTCAGCAAACTGCATCTCAGCATAAGCTGCCTTAATAGAAGAAATACTAGAAAACAGTTTAGCAAGAAAAGCTTCAGTGACTTCTTTTCTTCTACGCTCCTCACCTTCATCAAATGACTTGCAACAACTAGTCATCTGTTCCTTAGCATTCTTCATCCCAGCCGGAGAAATCCCCGTTAAAGCTCGAATATGCATTACCTTGGCAAAAGTACGTGATAACCTACTCCTATTTGGGGTCACTACATCAATATTAACCGGATCCATCTGTACACGAAAATCACAAGATGATGATATCAATGATACTACAAACACCGAAACAAAGAGATAGAGCAATAACTTCCTATAATGACATGTAATACATTACAACCATGTCTAAAAAAACAAAAAGATTAACTTCAAGACCATGATAAGGAAGAAGAAATTGAGCTTGTTTCAACAAAAAGTAAAAAAGCAGTATACTGTAGCTCCTAGATTGAGGACACACTGAAATCTTTACTTTTGCCTCTGAGGTGACTGCAATGCTTTTATAGAAAGTAGATTTAAATTATTGGCAAAAAGGATAATAGAGTGAAAAAGAGAGGAGAACTTAAAAACTACAGAATGTTTGATGGAATAAAAAGCTCAATAGATTGGTCCAAAGTTCAGTCCCCCCCTTGTTATAAAGGCTGGTAAGCACTGTTGCAACCACATTCCAAGAGGTACTCTGTTTTTATTACAACCTGGTAGAATATTATGTCTTGTTTTATGACAGTTCCAACTTGAATGAAAATATCACAATCAATAACCTAGTGGCTAATATAGAATCATCCGTAATCTTGCCCTAGTGGCTAATATTTAATCATCCGTAATCTTGCGAAAAATCTTAGACATATGCTACTCGAACCACAACCTTTACCAAAACTCGTACAAAAAGATAATCTCGCATGTTTTTTATTCCTCGCTCCATTTTTTCAATATGTTCATCTTTCGGCACACCTTTTTAGTAATCGAACATAATGCATTTATTTTGTCGATCTCGTCTTTTTAGTAGATAACTTTGTGCATTTCACCAAAAATGATGCGGCATTTTCATTGTTCTCGATCTCATCTCATTATTCGATTTTCTAATTTATCTCGTCGATCTTCTCATAAATGATTTCGAGATTTTGTGCATTTTACGGAAAATGATAGTGGCACAATCTCTCCCTAGAGGCCACAAATTTTAGCAACAATAACTACAGGACTAACTGCTCCCATAACCACCTAAACTCGCAATAAATTAACTATTAACTACTCCCATAAATCTGCGGGTCCCTTGACAAGCACACGTGTAGCCACGTCAACCAAATTACAGCTGTATAAGCTCATGAAAATAATGTAAAATTTAAGAATCACACGCTTAATAATTTTAATAATAATAATTTTATCTGGGTACTAGACAAAAATTTCTAAAAAAGCAGGCCTGGCCAGCTGTACATAGAGATTTGGGCCTGCCCTGAAAAGAACAATCCAACGGCTATAAATCATTTTCTAAAAGAGTTTCTCAGTAAGCCTGCAGGTCACGTGACTTACTACTATTACTACCCGTTTTAAGGTATTCGGATATTTGACCCGACCCGACCCGACCCGAATATACCCGAACTCTAAAAAGGAGGCTACAGAACATATCTGACCCTATAAATCCTCTACATGCAGGTGCACTCTTCCTCTTATAGACTTGGATTAAATTAATTTAAAAATTAGAAAATAATCAAACGGTGCATTACAATTTACAACTAATAAAAACAATGTTAACGTTAAGACAAGAAAGCAGAAGGGAATTAAAAAAATGACAAAGACAAACATTAATCCTTGTTTAAACATAATTTAACATAGATTATGTTAATAAATCTCAAGTGCACAACAGCACAAGTTAAAGCATAACAGAAAGCTAAAACTTATAGGTATACGAAAATAAGAGCTTGTTTAGAGCAAGTACTAATGAGACATACCTTAGGTGAACAAGAAGCTTCAGTTGGAACCATGCATTTCTAGAAACACACACAACCGAGAGAGAGAGGGGGGGAGAGAGATGTAAGGGAGAGAGAGAGAGAAAGAACGAGAGAGAGATGTAAGGGAGAGAGAGAGAGAGAGAGAGAGATTTTAGGGAGAGAGAGGGAGAGAGAGAGAGAGATTTTAGGGAGAGAGAGAGAGAGAGAGAGAGAGATTTTAGGGAGAGAGAGAGAGAGAGAGATTTTGAGTGAACTAATTTTTTGCAAGAAGAGGGGGAGGGAATATAGAGCTAGAGGGAGGGGGAGGGAGTGAAAAGACAAAAAGAGGGTGGGAACAGTGACCAACAGGGAGATGCATAGGGATTATAAATGTGAAATGTGTTTGAGCGTTGGTATTCAAAGTCAATCTGGTGATTTTTGTTATTAACGCATGTTGTTCCATAGATTTTATGTTAAATTTACGATTGTACCAAGATGATAATGTCCTTTGTGTCTTGGCGCTCGAATTAAAGTGGCGAGGGTATAAAGGGGTTTTGGATAAAACCAGTTCACACGGGTGCTTGGAACGAGATAAACTCAGATTCGGTGCGTAAATATGTTTGTCAATCGTGAATCGTGTAACTAGGGCCGTAACTCAAGTCAGGTTCGAACTCGTTTAAGTGGGCTCGATTCGGCTCGACTCGTTAAATGAGTTGAGTTCGGATAGAAATTCCGGCTCGTTTAATTACTCGAGTCGGCTCGACTCGGTGTAATATAACAAATTTTAGAGTTTCGTGAACAAAGTTAGTGCCTCGATCAACAATTCGACTATGTGTGTAATTATTTATTAAAAATAAATTATAATTTTTTTTTATATACCGAACTAAATTTGAAATTTGTATATTTAGTACTAAGTCTTAAGTTTTTAGCATTGTTTTGTTAATATTTGTAAAAAAAATTGCAGGAATGACCCTAATTATAGGCGTATGTGTAATTAACTAACGAAAAATAAATTTTAAAGTTTTTGAAGTACTCAATTAAATCTGAACTAAATCTGAAGGCTAATTAGTTAGTCTTAAGTCTTTAACATAGTTTCGTTAATTGCTGTAAAAAAATTCGCAAGGGTGGCCCTAATCACATATGACCGCATAAATTTTCTTTTTTATAATCAGGTGTCAAGCTTACGAGCACGTAAATGACCTACTATACTCGAGAAGTCCCAAAAATTTTAATTTCAAGATAAAGATACATTTAAATTTGCATAATATATTTATATTAAATTATAATAATCGGAATATGATATAATTTGATATGGTTTTTTTTGGTTGGTTTGCTTATTTCCATTTATAATCGTCAAATCTTTTTAATCAAGTGATTAAGACCGTTATAATCAAATACTAAAAGAATATATACACTATTCCAGTTCCTAGGTTCGAACCCTGCCAACATCAAATATTTAAATTATTATTTATATACTATTAAAACTCTCAGGTTCGAACCCCACCAGCAACAAATATTTATATTATTATTTATAATATAAATAATTCATTCACTGAGAAGTTCAAGATTCAAGATTATCAGTTAACAAATAATTCATTCGCTAAATTAGCGGGGTCCATTTGATGTTGGCGGGGTTCGAACCTAAGTCTTTGACAAGATCAACTATACACAGTGGCGGACGCAGAAATATTTTTTAGGAGGGTCCAGAAATTTTATCGTGACAAACTTTTTAGTGTAAATTTTTTTATTTTAGTAAGATCTTGGAAAAGTTTTACAAAAATAATAGGGAAGATTGTAAGGTTCTAAAAATAATATTTATGCATCTCCTGATTACCCTAATTTATATGTTTTGAAGGTTTATACTTGCAGTTCTGCAGTTACATAACAGTAGAAAAAAAATATGAGGAGAAAAATGTAATTGCACACATTTAGAACCAAAAAGTATGAGGTGGGATTCGAACTCTGGTCTCCAGGGACACATACCTTGCTAACAACCAGTCTTACTACAGCACTAATCAATGAATTAGACCTACTACTCTGATTATATTTGAGAATTTAGGGGGGGCCAGGGACCCCCCTGGACCCCCCTAGATCTGCCTCTGACTATACACTATGAAAAAAGAAAATGATCTTGTGCATAAGGATGACCAACCCCATGTATATTCAGATTCTAAAAAATGGACCTTTCATTCCTATGGAAATGGTTCCTAAAGTTACAGATGGAGACATGGTTATACCAGCACATTATGCACCCAAAGATCCTGCAAACTACACAGAGCCTGAAAAAGAAAAGGTTTCACTGGATAGCAGTTTACAACTCATGTTAATTGAGTCTCTTGATGATATAATGTACAAAAACATTATCAACTGTGATTCTACTAAACAAATCTAATAATTTGTTATACCCAAATTACTCTTATTAAGTCTTTGGAAGTAGTAAAATTAATGAAACATAACAACTACTAAAGTGATGCTACGATGCTATGTAATCCCCTAAATCATAAATCCTGTTACTAGCAAAAATCATCCAAATGACATTGGCTGTCCTTAGCCTTCATACATATTTACTTCAAAATGCCATTACTTTTCACTTCGTTCAATTAAATGTTTGTATTATATTATATCAAACAAGTTCACAGTTTATCCAAGTAGACAACAGTACCAATTCACGTGACTATATTTGTAAAGGGAATGTCTTTTTGAGATAACGAACACGAACCTGTGTTATCTGTATTCTCTTCTTTACTAAAAAATTTTCAATCTTTCTCTGCGATCCCAATCCATTTTACTGAAAATGTATATGATTACAAGTTGGTCCTACAGGAGGACTAACCTTCTTCATCCATTCTTTCTCGATAAAGGTTAGTCTGATTTTTAATTTCAAATTCAAATACCAATCCTAATTAAGTAATCAAATTCAAATATCCTAGCAATTGATAACTTAGTTTTCACTCTTCATTCTTCACAGTTTCTGAAAAATGAAAGAGGTATCTTCATTGCTCTTTTAATTTGTGTTTCAGTCCAACTCCAGTCTATTTTCTCAGTCGAATTTATTTTGTCCTTTTAACTATGTTTCAGGCCAACTACAATCATTTGAAGTTGGTTAATGTTAGATTTATTTGATAATGTCATGGCTAATATGATTTATGTTTAGTTTTCATATCTTACTTTAACAGGATAAATCAGTACTTACTGGAAGTCAGGACTTAAGGATATCGGTACTTATATTATCAGGAGATAATCATCAGAAGATGGATATCAGAACTTAAGTGCTGAAGGACGTTCAGATAAGGATAGTAGCTGATTAAAGGAAAGAAGATCGAGATAAACATAAGAAGAGATATGCATGAAGAAGAAATTCTATGAAGAATAGAATACTTGGAAGAAAATATATCTGATTGATATATTTTAGGAAGCAGAATTATATTCCATATCAATTAGCGGTTATCTTGTAACTGTGTAGTATATAAACACAGACATAGGGTTTACACTAAAAGTGTTATCATATTTGAAGAGATTATTCATTGCAACCCTAACAGCTCTCGTGATATTTATTCATCACTGAGAGGTAACAGTTCATACTGTAACAGAGTTTATTGTTTCAATAAAGTTTGTTTTCTGTTACTTGAAATATTAAAAGTTCGATTTGATTGTATTTTACACTGTATTCACCCCCTCTACAGTGTGTGTGACTTAACAAGTGGTATCAGAGCCTTTCTGTTAACACACATACAGTTAAAGATCCAAACACAATCATGTCTGACACAAAAACTCCAACTAAGCCTACCAAAACTGAAGAACCTCCAAAGACACAAATTCAAAGTCGGTATGAAACCATCAAAGTTCCCATACTGAGACCATCTGAATATGCCATATGGAAGGTGAGGATGACCATGTTTTTGGAAGCTACAAATCCAGAATATCTTGATAGAATCAAGGAAGGGCCTCACAAACCAACCAAGCTCGCAGTTGCAGTTGCAGGTGAAGCAGCAAAGACCGTACCAAAGGAGAAGAGTGATTATACTGCTGAAGATATCGCATCAATTGCTAAGGATGCTAAGGTACGACACTTACTGCATAGTGCCATTGATAATGTAATGTCGAACATGGTAATTAACTGCAAGACTGCTAAGGAGATATGGGATGCTCTGAAAACAAGGTGTCAGGGAACTGATACAATTAAGAAGAACAGGAAGACAATACTCACTCAAGAGTATGAACACTTTGACTCAAAGGCTAATGAGTCATTGACTGATTTATATGATAGATTTGTCAAACTCTTGAATGATTTATCATTGGTTGATAAGGAGTATGATCTTGAAGATTCAAACCTTAAATTCCTGTTAGCTCTTCCTGAATGCTGGGATTTGAAGGCAACAACAATAAGAGACAACTATAATCTTGATGAAACAACTCTTGATGAAATTTATGGAATGCTCAAGACTCATGAACTTGAGATGGAACAAAGAAGCAAGAGGAAAGGAGGAAAGTCAAGGACAGTTGCTCTTAAGGCTGAAGAAGAATCCCCCAAAGCAGCTACCTCAAGGAAAGACAATGGTAAAGCTCTTTTCATAAAGTCTGATACTGAGTCATCAAGTTCTGAAAGTGATAATGACTCAGATTCTGAAAGCTTGCCTGAGACTGATGCTGATGAGGAGATGATGAAGCTGTGTGCTCTTATGGTGAAAGGGATCACAAAGATTGCATACAGGAAGTTCAGGAAGGGAAAGAAATTTTCCAGGAAAGGCACAAGTTCTGATAAAAAGAATTTCAGAAGATCTGAGGGCAGAGGAGGAAAGTCTGATAGAGGAGATTATAACAATGTCAAATGCTATAACTGTGGTGAGAAAGGCCACATATCTCCTGATTGCAAGAAAGTGAAGGTGACAAAGGCAAGGCTCTTGTCACAAAGAAGAAAAGCTGGACATACACCTCAGACTCTGAAAGTGAGGATAACTATGCTTTGATGGAAAATGCTGATAAAGAAAGTGCTAAGAGCAGTTCTGAAGCTGCTGAAACAAAGGTACCTCAGACTACTTATGCTTTTCATACTGATGATATTAATGAGTTGAGAAGATATCTTAAAACCATGTTTGTTAGTTATAGAGATCAAACTTTAACATGTGAAAGATTAACTTCTGAAAATCTTGCCTTTAAGAAAAGAAATGATTTCTTAGAAAAAGAGTTAGTTATGTTCCATCAAACTCAGAAGGATAGAGATGATGCTTTTTATGTTAAGGATGAAGTGCTAAAAATGAATGAATCTCTAAAAACTGAGTTAGAAAAGGAAAGAGAGATTATCAGGACTTGGACTAACTCTGGCAGAACAACTCAAAATTTATTAAGTAGTGAAAATTGGAAAGAGGGCTTAGGTTATGGAGAGGATAAGAATGATAAAGGAACTGTAGAAATTAAGCCTGTTATTAAGCAAAAGCCAAAGTTAAAACCTGTTAAGTTTGTAACTGTAAAGTCTGATAATGATAAATCAGAAGTTAGAGAGGGATTAACTTCTGACAAACTAAAACAGGAAAAGACAGCTGAAGTAAACATAGGCTTAATGACTAAGAAGCAGCTTAAGCATAAGCTGAAAGATGTTAAGAATGCAAACAAGGTAAAATCTCCTAGGAAAAATAGGAATGGAAAGGAAGGTGTGAATAAAAGCAATGATTATAAACCTGTTCCTGATGCTCCTAGGAAAACATGTCATAACTGTGGAAGTTCTAACCATCTGGCCTCTTTTTGCAGGAAGAATAAGAACGTAAACTCCTTACCTTCAAAATCAGGAGTTAAGAGTTTGTCTGTTAAATATAAACCACAAAATCCTTGTTTTTATTGTGGTAGTTTATGGCATTCCATTTATACTTGTAAGGAATATCATAGTTTGTACTATGATTATTATCAATTAAAACCTTCTTTGAAGAAAGTTTCCATTGTTCCTTCTAGTGTAAATTCTGATTCAAAGTCTGATAGTGTAAGTTCTGATAAGAAAAATGTTAACATAAACTCTGATGCTAAATCTGCTGCAAATGTTAACAAACTTGATAAGGCCAAAGGACACTACACCAAATATGGCCTATTGCAAGCACAAAATATAATTGTGTTGCAGAAAATGTTGCAGTTGAACAAATTTTTCAACTCTATTGCAATAATTTATAAAAGTGTTACATAAAATACGTAAGTGTTGCATGGTTAAGGTCCAATTTGAAAAAATTGTAAAACGTGCAACATATTTCAAGTAATGTTGCAATAATAGTAACGCTTTTGGTCAAATTGACCGAAAACACAGGCGGGAACACTGAAATTGGGGATGGCGGGATACCAAAAATTATTTTACACTTTTATTTTGGCACCAAAAATTGAATACACTTTTATTTGGACAAAAATTCACCCCCAAATCTATTACATAGAAATTCACACCTCTCTCTCACCTCCCTCGCATCTCTCTCTCTCTGACCTCCCTCGAATCTCTCTCTCGCACACCTCTCTCACACCTCTCTCACATCTCTCCTTCACACACCTCTCTCACACCTCTCCCACATCTCTCCGTCGCAACTCGAAGCTCATCTCGAAGGCTTTCTCACATCTCGAAGGCTTGAAGCTCATCTCTCTCACTTGAAGCTCGATTGAAGCGCGATTAAACTCGATTAAAGCTTGATATAAGGTAAAACTCATCTCTCTCACTCTTCAAACACTCCTCTCTCTGATTATTTGTGAATGCATGTAAATATTTTGTGTATTTTTTATGCTTTTTGTGTTCTTTTGTATTTTGTTTTTGTTTTGTGTTTTTGTAAAATTAGTAGGTTCTTGGTATGACTATTTCTGAGAATTTTATTTTAATTTTTTGATGTTTTAAAGTCAAAATACCATGTTATTTTAAGTCAAAAGTGCCCTGTTCTTGGTCTGTTTTTTTGTGTTCTTGTTGTAATTATAAGTCAAACTGCCCTGTTCTTGGTCTGTTTTTTTGTTCTTGGTTCTTGTTGTTATCTGATTGTGTTGAAAACTTAAGTGAATTCTGTGGTTTTGTTTCAAAAAATTTATGTAGAAAATGGATGTTGAAGGAGAGAAATGGGTAACACTTCCCAAGTACAGTGATAGATATAGGAAGGGAGTTGAAGCTTTTGTTAACCAAGCATTTTCCCGATATGCCGTAGGAAACGAGCTTAAGTGCCCTTGTAAGAAATGTGGTAATCGTTTTTGGAGTGGTGCTAAGGCTATACACGAACATCTAGTCTGTAATGGTCCTTGTTCCCATTCCGTTGAATGGATTTACGAGGTCTCAACCCATGAGATAGATAGGGTTGCTGATGAGATGGATATTAATATAGGTGTAGGTCTTGGAGATGAATTTGATGCTATGATACACAATGCATATGGTACTAATGACGTTACTGACCACGTTGGTAGAATAGGACTAAACGATGACGCAAGGAAATTTTATCGCCTTGTTAAGGAGGGTGGACAACCGTTATATCCCGAGTGCAAAAAATTTAGTCGATTAAGTTTCTTAGTTAGGCTTTATCAACTAAAGTGCATTCATGGATTTAGCGAATCAGGATTTAGTGACTTACTTGAATTGATAAAGGAGGTTTTCCCTCATGTAAATCTTCCGTCTTCTTTTAGTACGGCAAAGGGTATGATTAAAGACCTAGGACTTGATTACCAAAAGATACATGCATGTCCAAATGACTGCATGCTCTTTTGGGCAGAAAACGAGAGGCTGGAGAATTGTGCTAAGTGTGGAACATCAAGATGGAGAGTAGTTGAAAAGAAGGCGAAGGCCAGGTCTGATGCAAACATAGAACTAGCATCGAATCCTAAAATCCCGACTAAAGTGATGAGATACTTCCCTTTAAAGCCAAGGCTGCAGAGAATGTTCTTGAGCTCTGATTTCTCGAGCTCAATGACATGGCATGCTTTATCACGAAAGAAAGATGGACGGTTAAGGCATCCGGCTGATGGAAAGGGTTGGAAGTCGATGGACAGTAAATATCCTGAATTTGCTGCCGAAATGCGAAATGTACGATTAGGTTTAGCGGCAGACGGTTTCAATCCATATGGATCAATGAACATATCTCATAGCACCTGGCCAGTAGTGCTCGTAAATTATAACCTCCCCCCCTGGTTAATCATGAAACCCGAAAATCTAATTCTTTCAACCTTAATCCCTGGTCCAGTTTATCCTGGTAATGAAATTGACGTGTATATGCAACCGTTAATTGCAGAGTTAAAGGAGTTATGGGCTGTTGGAATAGAAACTTATGATGCCAGGTTAGACAACACGTTTAAGCTACACGCAAGCCTATTATGGACGATAAGTGATTTCCCTGGATATGGGATTTTATCCGGTTGGAGCACGAAAGGAAAGCTGGCTTGTCCTTCATGTCACTATGAGACCTCATCGACATATTTGAAATATAGTAAGAAGGTTGTGTATTTAAACCATCGAAAGTTTCTCCCTCCAGATCACAAGTGGAGGTCCGATAGGCGCAGATTTAACGGAGATGTGGAAATGCTATCATGTCCTGATATATTAAGCGGAGCAGAGGTTGAAGAACTATTGCGTGGTTACGAAAATGATTTCGGGAAGCCGCTGAAAAGAAATAGAGGAACATCAGATTGCCCTTGGAAGAAGAAGTCCATTTTTTTCGAGCTACCATATTGGAGCAATAATATGGTTAGGCATAACTTAGATGTTATGCACATTGAGAAGAACATTTGTGACAAGATTTTGGGGACTTTGTTAAATATCGGAGGCAAGACAAAGGACCATCTTAATGCTCGTCAAGATTTGGAAGAAATGGGGATTAGAAAAGACCTTCACCCTGTCAAATGTGATGATAAACATGTTGAAATTAGGGCATCTAGTTTTGATATGACCAAAAAAGAGAAAGAGATCTTCTGTTCAGTTCTAATGAATGCTAAGCTACTATACAGATCTGCATCAAATATCAGCCGGTGCGTTCAAATGAAGGAGCGAAAGATATCGGGTTACAAAAGTCATGACGCGCATTTTATTCTGCAATTTCTATTACAATTTGCTGTCGTAAAAACTCTGAAACCTGAGGTAGCAATTCCATTAATGAGGTTGGGAGCATTCTTTAAAGGCATATGTGGAAAAGTCATTGAATTAAAAGATGTTGAAAAATTGCAGAAGGAAATAATCGAGATACTTTGTGAGCTTGAAATGATTTTTCCACCTGCATTTTTCGATATAATGGTTCACTTACCAATTCATTTGTGCAAGGAAATAGAATTTGGTGGACCGGTGCACTTAAGGTGGATGTTTGGAATTGAATGGTATTTGTGCAAATTGAAGTCATACGTTCGGAATCGGAGTAAACCTGAAGGGTGCGTAGCAGAGGGCTACTTGGTAGAAGAATGCCTTACATTTTGCTCTAGATTTTTTGATGAGCAGTCTAAGAGTGGGACCGATACCAAGGACAGTCATACAGATGGTGGATATCCTATCGGGTCTCGGAGAAGCAGAGAAAGAAAGTCTATACATCTGGACAACAAGACATGGACAAATGCTCATCGGTACATATTATTCAACTGTGAAAACGTGGAAATCGAAAAGCTAAAAGAGTAAGTTCTAATTAACAACCAAAAATCAAGATTAATTAAAAAAAACTTTAAGACATTATAATATTGTGCTAACTTGCTGCTAATCCAATTGTAGTGAACACCATACCCTTGTTCAAAAAGATGACAAATTAAAGAGGTATAAGCGCGAAAGAATGCATACAACTGACTTTCAAAAGTGGTTGAAATATGTGGTTCAAAAAAGAGATGGAATTTCACTGGAATTGTCCTCGTTGGCAAGGGGCCCTCTTCGTTCGGCAAAGAGATTTACAGGTTACAATGTGAATGGATATAGATTTCACAACAAGCTCAGAGATAGTAGGTGTACGACGCAAAACTCTGGTGTGTTCCTCACTGCCTTAACCATCAGTTTTGCGAGTGCAAAAGATAAGAACCCAATAGTTGGGGATGTGGGATACTACGGTGCAATTGAGGAGATTATTGAAGTGGACTACTGGGGTGCGGTGTCAGTAGTACTTTTTAGGTGTTGTTGGTACCAAAAAGCTGGGGATTACTATGGGTTAGCAAGAGTGAACTTTAATAGGTTATGTCAAAAGGAAGATCCCTTTGTCCTCACTACACAAGTACAACAGGTCTTCTATATTGAAGATCCCACTGAAAAGAATTTGTAATTTGTTCTTCAGAAATATCCAAAGGATCAATACTCTGAAGTAGAAGAAGTGTCTGACATAGGTTATATCCCGCGAGTTGACATACCTGATACATTCACTTGGTCCAGAGATGATGTCCCGAAAAAACAATTCCCTGTTACACCTAATGAAGACCTGGATGATATTGATATATGACATTGCACTGATTTATAATTTGTTTATGTAATTGGTACTTAGAGTTTGCTTTGTAATTTGTTAGTTGAATGAGTTGGTCTGTAATCTATTTTGAACTTGAGTTGAACTTGAGTTGGTTTGTAACTTGAGTAGTAATTTATTTGGAACTTGCGTTGGTTTGTAATCTATTTGTCTATTTTCTACATGAGCCTCAATTAGTTTCTTGTTTTTTTTAATTTGTAACATCTAGGACTTGTATTTATATCACTGACAATTTGTTTGTACTTTTTAATTTTCAGGATGGCAAGTACAGATTATGTTCTCAGGTTCTTTCACAAGGGAACTTTTACAAAATCCAAATATGTCGGTGGGACCTGTAAAGTGATTTTGGAGTATGTTGATGCAGACCGATTCTCGTACACGGTTCTGATGGAGTATGTGCTAGATGTGCTGAAATACAAGGAAATTGGTGGTGTTTATGTGAAGAAGGTTCCTTCAGGTTGGCACTTGATTCAGTCCGATGCTGACTTAACTGCATTCCTAAGCAAAGTTGAAGGTGAAAGGTTGGATTTTATATCGATGATGTGGTTGACCAATCTGTAGAGGCTAAGCAACAGGTTTAGCCCCATGTAGTTGTGCGACCAAGAACACAATTTTTTGAAGGTAATAGATTTTCATGTTGATGATGCATTCAATTTGTGCATATTAAAATGTTACATATTGTTAAACTGTTATTGCACCAACAGGTCTACAAGCAAAATGAAATTTTGTGACAGTGGATGCCCTACAGAAACAGAGGACAAGTCGCCGATTGGCTCTTGAAAATTTGCAGGTAATTTTTCTTTATGTTTTCATGTAATTACTCTTATCAGTTATGCCTCGGATCTAATTATTATTTGATCCCTTTTTTTCAGGTAACAGATTATGAGAGGAAAAGAATGTTGCAAATTGAAGAAAATAAAAAAAAGTTGAAGGAGTTGGGAATAAATGCGGAGAAAGATAAGAAAGGCACAAAAATTACTCCACCTGATGATGATGAGGAAGTTGATAGGGAGTACATTCCCGAACATGAGAGCTTGTCCGATGCAGAAGAAGAAGATGTGCGAGTTGTTACAAAGAAAGCTAAGCAAGTTGGTAACAAGAAAGCAAAAAATAAAAAGGTGACCATTCCGGTGAAAAGACCGAACACACGTTCAAGGGCCACAGCTCCTACTGAACCCACTGAAAAATCACCCCAACAACCAACTCGATAATTAACCCCTCCACTGCCACCTCCCCCTCCCTTACCTGAAGTTACATCACCATTCTTCCCATTGAAAGTGGCTCCTGCCAAAAAATTCAATAATTTAGGAATTGGTACGATGGAAGCTTATGTTTTAATGAAAGAATGTCAAAAGAACCTTGAAAAAGATAAAGGGCTAGGGGATGCTGGTGGTCAAACATCTGAGCCACAACCTGATGAGGAACTGAGTGATGATAATTTAGGAGGTCAATTTCTATTTCTTGATTTTGGCTTAATTCTATTGTTAATTTTTTTCTTGATTTAATTGGCATTCAACTATTAATTAAGTGTTTTGTAATATATTTAGGTGCACCCAAGAATAGAAAGCGTCGAGGACCTACACTCATGAATGACGTTTACAGAAGAAGGCCTGATGAAAGAAAGGTCATTAAACTGAATTGCGAGCTTCAGGCCATCGCTGATGATGACAAGGTCCTCTCTGAATTTACCAACTTTTTAGGTACGTTGGCTAGGCAGTCTGTCCCACTTGATTGCCTCTCTTGGCATAAATTTCCTGAACAGCAGAAGGAAGAGCTCTGGAGTTTTGTTAAGGTAAACCGGAAACATAAACACGATAATTTACTATGGTATATTTTGTAGTGTCTTTAGGTTTAGATCGAGTTGCACTAATTTTAACAAATTTTGCTAGTCAAAATATGATATTCCTGAGGAAGGAAGGACGTACACATTGCGAACAATTTGTGCTTTGTGGAGGCTGCACAAAAGCCGATTTAAGAAGAACCATTATCTTAAGTATGATAATGACGAGGACAGACTCAAAAATAGGCCAAATGTTGTTTCAGTCGAAGAATTTAAGATTTGACTTAAATACTGGGGGGATAAAGACGTGAAGGTATGCATTTTAAATATTGAACAGCTAGCCAGTACTCTACATCATGTTGGAAATTAATTATTTGTTTACAGATTATTGAATGATCAGGTTCGAGCTTAGAAAAATGCTAAAAATCGCAAGTTAATTGTCGAAACGCACACTGCTGGTCGTAAAAGCTTTGCACAAATTGGGGAGAAAATTGTATGTCCATAATTTATAAAATTGATATTTTTTTATTATCTATTTATGATTTCATAGATTCATTTTTTCTTGTGAATTTTTCTTGAGTTCTTGGTTTATCTTTGCAGAAAGCAAAGAAAAAAATGTCACCTAAGCAACTAGCTCCCATGGATGAAATTTATGTGAAAACCCGTAAACGAAAAGAAGGACGCGAATACATGGTAATTTAAATTACTCATTTTCAGTTACAGGGAGCAAGTCATTTTAATTTTCATTTTTAAGCTACGGAACATGATACTAATGTTTTATACCTGTTAATTTGGTAGACTACATTGGTTGCTGAAGATGGCAGTGGGGACCAAGCTGGTAAAAAACCAAGTCATGGACCGAATTGGCTTCTTGGCAGATCAGGGAAATGCAGAAAAACAAAGAAGGCTCAGCAACTAAAAGATCTAGGCAGTACTGTGCCTACTGATGTCACTGACTTGAAAAACACAATAAGGGAGGAACTCATGGCTGAAATGCAAGAGATGATAGAAAGAAAGGTGTTTGTTAAAATGACCAAAGTGGTGGCAAGACTTGGAGAAATCAATCCACATTTCAGTAACATTGATGTTCAAGAGCATTGTGCTGCTGCTACGGATGAAAGCGAGGATAGTGATCACGGTGATGAGAATTTGGAGGATGACAATCAGGTGGACGACGAACAGGATGATACTGAAACTGCAATTTCTGATGAATGATGCTCAGTAGTTTTATTTCTATGTGCATACTTTTGGTACTTGGTCTTTTGATATTTTGGTCCAACAATATTGTTGCTGATGTTTAAACTATTATCAGTACTTGGTTTGATATTTAGACTATTATCAGTACTTGGTTTGATGTTTAGACTATGATGCAGTATGTGGTTTGTTGCCACTTGTTATTGTTGGATTTGCTAAATTGCAAACTGGAATGTGTTTTCAGGATTTTGACAAGTATAATTTGTCAGGTTATTGTAATCACAAACAATATATTACAGTTTTACCATATAAAAGTGTTGCACAAAAATGTTGCCATATACATTTAAAGTATTACACTAGGAGATAAAAATAGTGCAAGCACATGTTACTAAAAACCCAAAATTTGTTACAAATAGCATAAAATGTTGCAAAAAATGTTACAACAACTCGATTTTGTAACATTTTAAATATAAAAATGTTACACTAAAGTGTTGTAAAGTTCTATTATAACACCCTTAAATGTTACAAAAACAGAAATAAGTGTTACTAAAACTCCATTTTGTAACATATTTACATATTAAAATGTTACACAAAAGTGTTACAAGATCTATTGTAACAATTTAAAAATGTTACAACAAGAGGAAAAAGTGTTACAAAAAAGCTCTATTGTAATAACCAAGAAAGTGTTACAACAGACTAAAATTCGTTACAAAAAGGGTCTATGGCAACGGCCGCAAATGCAACGCTGGTTTTTGGCAAATATGTTACCATAGATTCTATTGTAACATATATTGGGTTTACCACAACGCTTTTTTGGTCTTGCAATAGGCCATATTTGGTGTAGTGGGATCCAAGCAAGTCTGGATCCTTAAAACTAATCATTAGTGGTCTTTGTGATTGCAGGGCAACAGGAAAAATATTCTAGTTCTGGACAGTGGATGTTCAGGACATATGACTGGAAATAAAGCCCTGCTATCAGACTTTATGAAGAAAGCTGGCCCAAGTGTTTCTTATGGAGATGGCAACATTGGAAAAACATTGGGATATGGCAATATCAATCTTGGGAATGTCATCATTAAAGAAGTAGCTCTGGTCTCAGGACTTAAACATAATCTGCTGAGTATAAGTCAAATCTGTGACAGAGGTTATCATGTTGATTTCTTTGAAGAACACTGTGAAGTTGTGAGTAAATCCAAAGGCAAAGTTGTTCTAAAAGGATACAGGCGTGGTAACATTTATGAAGCTAAGCTTTCAACAAGTACTGATGGTTCTGCAATCTGTCTGATGAGTAGAGCATCAATTGAAGAAAGCTGGAATTGGCACAAGAAACTCTCTCATTTAAATTTCAACAATATAAATGAACTAGTCAAGAAAGATCTTGTGAGAGGACTGCCAAAGTCAGTATTTGCTCCTGATGGCCTTTGTGATTCTTGTCAGAAGGCCAAACAAAGAAAATCTTCATTCAAGAGCAAGACTGAATCATCAATTCTTGAGCCTTATCATCTACTACATGTTGATCTATTTGGTCCAATGAATGTCATGTCTATTGCAAAGAAGAAATATGCGTTGGTCATAGTGGATGAGTTCACCAGATACACATGGGTGTATTTCTTGCACACAAAAAGTGAAACTGCATCTATCTTGATTGATCATGTCAAACATCTGGATAAATTGGTCAAAGATTCTGTGAAAACCATAAGGAGTGATAATGGCACTGAGTTCAAGAATTTGATAATGGAAGAGTTCTACAAAAATCATGGAATTAAGCAGGAATTTTCTGCTCCTGGAACTCCACAGCAAAATGGAGTTGTTGAAAGGAAGAATAGAACTTGTTAGGAATATATGTGCATTAGTTTGATGAAATGTTTAACAAAACACTTAAGTAGAAGTTTAGTGTTTGCAGCCTCAACGGATAAGACCATCTTGGCTATCCGTTGATGGTGCAGCTTTACTTAGAAATAAGTCTAGTGTTGTAGCACATTTCAGTCTCTGTATTTAAGATATAATTCTTAAAAGTTGAGAGAAAATATAAGTCATGTTGACTACCAAAAGATAAGCAAATAGGAAGGCCAATTGTAAATATTTCATGTCTTGTAATTTTGTATAAATGAAGTGGTATCAACGGATGTCTTAAAGACCTTCAACGGATGAGAAACAAAGCTTCAACGGATGTCTCTAAAGATTCAACGGATAGAGCTTCAACTGCTAACACATCAACGGATAAAGCCATCAACGGATGAAGGCTTCAACGGATGTTCTGTTAAATAGCAGTTGATAAGTGGTAGTTGTAACAGCAGACAGAGGCACATGGGTTGTCAGAGATAACTGAAATGTGGAAGCCTAATTTCAGGAACATCAGAAAAAGCAGCCGTTCTACTCTAGTACAAAGAGGCAATAGTCAACAAAGTACTTGAGTGATATGGAGAAGAAACAAGTGGAGAACTTATTTTATTATTGTATTTTTATCTTTGTCTTCACTTGTACACTTGGTGATATATAAACCAAGTAGCAGCTAGTAATTAGATGAGAATTTTTCCAGTGCTGTTTAGAAAAATCTTGAGAGAAAAATTATCTAGTTTGTACTAGGATGCAGCTGTGATCAACATCTTGAATCACAGATTTTCTGAAATACCATCTCTGGTGGAACAACAATCCACCAGAAAAGTTTTTAAGGTCTGTTGTGTTCTTTACATTAGTGCTTGAATATATATCTGTCTGTATTAGCTTAAAGCAATTCACACACTTGTTTATCTTGAACACAAAGCCTTCAAAACTGCTCAAAACTTGAAAAAGTTTTGAGATTTACATTCAACCCCCCTTCTGTAAATCTCATTGTTAGTCCACTAGGAATAACAATTGGTATCAGAGCGAGCTCTTGACACACAAAGAGTTTAAAGATCTTGGAAACTAACAAAGATGAGTAAGAAGGATATTGGAGTAAAAATCCAAGTTCTTGACAAAGACAGTTATCACCATTGGAAGGTGAAAATGCACCTTCATCTACTCTCCCAAGATGAAGGTTATGTAAACTGCATTGAGAATGGTCCTCACATTCCCCACAAAGTAGCCACAGTTGCTACGGCCACAATTGCTGTTGGTCAATCCATTCCAAAACCTAGAGCAGAATGGACAATGGAAGACACAGAAGAAGTCCACAAGGATAAGAAGGCTATGAACATTTTGTTTAATGGTTTTGACAAGGATATGTTTGATAATGTGATAAATTGCACAACTGCCAAAGAGGTTTGGGACACAGTTCAGCTACTGTGTGAAGGTACAGAACAAGTAAAAGAAAACAAAATGCAGCTTCTCATTCAACAGTATGAGTATTTTCATTTTGAAGAAAATGAATCTTTAAATGACACATTCAATAGATTCCAAAAGCTGTTGAATGGACTGAAGCTGTATGGTAGAGTGTACCAGGTGAAGGATTCAAATCTTAAATTTTTAAGATCCTTGCCAAAGGAATGGAAACCCATGACTGTCTCCTTGAGAAACTCTCAAGATTATAAGGACTTCACTCTTGAAAGATTATATGGAATCTTGAAGACTTATGAACTAGAGCTGGAACAGGATGAGGTATTGGAGAAGGGAAGAAAGAAAGGAGGATCAGTTGCCTTGGTAGCTGAAAATGAGAAAGAATGCAGACAAGAAACTGTGAGATCTACATCAAACTCCAAAGATGGCACAAGCAAATCAGAATCAAGCAAGGGTAAGGAGCAAGTTGCTGAGAAAGAAGACAACTCCAGCCAAGATGACTCTGATGGTATTGATGATCATCTTGCATTTCTGTCCAGGAGATTTGCAAAGATGAAATTTAGGAAAAACACTAGAGCCACTAAACCTCATAAGAACATGGTGGACAAATCCAAGTTCAAGTGTTTCAATTGTGGTATAAGTGGACACTTTGCAAGTGAGTGCAGAAAGCCAACTTCTGAAAAGAAGAAATTTGACCAAGTAGATTACAAAAAGAAATATTTTGATCTGCTCAAGCAAAAGGAGAGGGCTTTCATTACTCAAGAAAAAGACTGGGCAGCTGATGGAGAAGAAGAGGATGAAGATGTGGAATATGTCAACTTGGCTCTCATGGCTGATTCTGAGGAAAATGAAGTTAGTTCATCAAGCAACCAGGTAATCACTACTGATTTAACATAACTTACTAAAGAAGAGTGCAATGATGCTTTTAATGACATGTCTACTGAATTGTATCATTTGCGTGTGTCTCTTAAATCTCTTGCTAAAGAAAATAGTAGGATTAAAGAGAACAATTTGTTTTTAAGTAATAGAAATGCTGTGTTAGAAGATAAGTTGATTGACCTAGAGAAAACTAAGCTACATTGTATATCTGTTGAAAATGAACTAGCTGAATATGTTAAGAAAGTAGAAATACTTTCCAATCAATTAGAGAGAGAGCAAGAGGTGATTAAAGCCTGGAAGACATCTAGGGATGTTAGTGCTCAAATTTCCAAGGTCCAAGGAATTGAATCATTCTGTGAGACTGCCTGGGATAAAAGCAAAAAGAAACTGGAATTAATTGATGGGCTGTCAATGGATGTGGAATCAACGGATGATGAAAGTTATCCGTTGAGGAAGAAAAGGAGCATCCGTTGAAGGTTCCTCAATTAAAACAGGCAGATGTTTCTAAAAGTGAAAATTTAAAGAAACTCAACAAAAAGTTTGGTTCACCTTCCAAGAACTTTGTCAAAGGAGAAGCAAGCACATCCAAAGATTTCAGTAAGGTGAATATAGGACACATGACCTTAGAACAGTTAAAGAATAGGCTCAAAGTGGTTGAGGATAAAAAGGAAACTAAAAGGAAATCTAATAGAAATGGGAAGGTAGGGGTTAACAAATATAACAATTACACACCTGATAAGTATGCTCCTAGAAAAAGCTGTGTGCATTGTAGTAGTGTTAATCATCTATCTGCTAATTGCAAATCTATTAAGAAAACTCTCATACCTGTACCCTCTTCCATGCCTAATATGTCTGCATCACCTCTGCATGCTATGCCTGTTATGTCTCAACAGAATCCTTATGCACATTTTACAAACATGCCATATTTTAACAATCCTTATCTTGCTGCATTTAGTATGCCTCAAATGCCATACAATATGCCAATATGGAATAACATGCTTGCACAATCCATGTCTTATCAAATTCCAAATGTGCTAAATGATTCTGTGACTAACCCTACACCTCAACCAACTACATCTAAGATCAAGGTTGACTCAAAGTTACCTAAGTCTAAAGATGCAGGAGGAATGAAGTCTAGGAGAAAGGCTAACAAGAATGGACCCAAGGAAACTTGGGTACCAAAATCAACTTGATTGATTTTATGGTGTGCAGGGAAAAAGAAGAAATCTATGGTACTTGGACAGTGGCTGTTCAAGACACATGACAGGAGATTTCTCCCTGCTCACTGAGTTTAAGGAGAGAGCTGGCCCTAGCATAACCTTTGGAGATGACAGCAAAGGGTTTACTATGGGATATGGCTTGATTTCAATAAGGAATGTCATCATTGATGAAGTTGCATTAGTTGATGGTCTCAAGCACAACTTACTTAGTATCAGTCAACTATGTGATAGAGGGAATACAATTTCCTTCAATTCAGAAGCCTGTGTTGTCACCAGCAAGAAAGACAACAAAGTGGTTCTAACTGGAGTTAGAAAAGGGAATGTGTACTTAGCTGACTTCAACTCTACAGATGCAGAATCTATTACTTGTCTCTTCAGCAAAGCGAGTCCAGTTGAAAGTTGGCTATGACACAAGAAGCTATCCCATTTGAATTTCAAGACAATGAATGATCTAGTCAAAAAGGACTTAGTCAGAGGAATTCCTCTTGTTGAATTCTCAAGAGATGGTTTGTGTGATGCTTGTCAGAAAGGCAAACAAAGGAAAACATCATTCAAAAAGAAGCTTGAAATAACAATTGATGAACCATTACAGCTGCTGCATATGGATTTGTTTGGCCCAGTCAATGTATTGTCAATTGCAAGAAAAAGATATTGCTTAGTGATTGTAGATGATTTCTCAAAGTTTTCATGGGTCTATTTTCTTGGATCAAAGGATGAAGCAAGTGAAATCATTATCAATCACATAAGGCAAGTCAATAATCATCCTGACTTGAAGGTTAGGAATATCAGGAGTGACAATGGAACTGAGTTCAAGAATTTGTCAATAAGGCTGTTCTGTGAAGAAAATGGAATCATGCATGAGTTCTCAGCTCCAAGAACACCTCAGCAAAATGGGGTAGT
This sequence comes from Apium graveolens, assembly GCF_009905375.1. Lineage (NCBI taxonomy): Eukaryota > Viridiplantae > Streptophyta > Magnoliopsida > Apiales > Apiaceae > Apium > Apium graveolens. The sequence continues at coordinate 327,224 of NC_133648.1, forward strand.
TGAAAGAAAGAACAGATCTTTGATTGAGGCTGCCAGAACAATGCTTGAAGAATCAAAGTTACCCACATATTTCTGGGCTGAAGCTGTTAATTGTGCCTGCTACACTCAGAATATTTCTTTGATCAATCAAGCTAAAGGCATGACTCCTTATCAGTTGTTCAAGAGAAGAAAACCAACTCTAAAATTTCTTCATGTCTTTGGATGTAAATGCTTTATACTGAGGAATCAATCTGACCATAAAGGAAAGTTTGATGCAAAGGCTGATGAAGGGATATTTGTTGGTTACTCAGCTGAAAAATCTTATAGGGTCTACAATCTAAGAACCAACATAGTTATGGAATCTGTGCATGTTGTGTTTGATGATAAAAAGATTGATGGACTAACAGATGAGGGACACCATGAGAGACTCAAATTTGACAACATTGAGATATATTGTGATGATAGTGAAGAGGAGATTGATGGAGATGACACTTCAAAAGGGATTCAATATATGCCCTTGGATAATGCACAAAATTCTGCATCCGTTGATAGAGGCAATGCAGTATCCGTTGAAAGACATAGTGCATCATCCGTTGAAGTACAAAATGAAGCATCCGTTGATCATAGTTCATCAACGGATAATCGATTTACATCATCAGTTGATAGAACTCCAAATTCCCTGCAAAGAACCAACAACTCAGGGGGAGTTTCAACTAATCAACACTCTGTCTCACATCATGACAATACTGAGGCCACCTCATCTAGAGCAAATCTTCCACCTCAAAGGAAATGGACCAAGAATCATCCCTTTGAACTGATCATTGGTGATGCATCATCTAAAGTGCAAACAAGAAAAGCTACTCAAGATGAATGTCTGTATAGTAGTTTTCTATCTCAGGAGGAACCTAAGAAAGTGGAAGAAGCTTTATTGGATCCAGATTGGATATTAGCTATGCAGGAAGAGCTGAACCAATTTGAGAGAAATAAAGTTTGGAAGCTGGTACCCAAACCAAAGAACAAGAGTCCTATTGACACAAAATGGGTATTCAGAAACAAGATGGATGAAAATGGCATCGTCATAAGGAATAAAGCCAGATTGGTTGCTAAAGGCTATTCTCAACAAAAGGGAATAGATTTTGATGAAACATATGCTCCTGTTGCAAGACTTGAAGCCATCAGAATTTTTCTAGCCTATGCAGCCCATGCCAATTTCAAAGTCTATCAAATGGATGTCAAGAGTGCATTTCTAAATGGGAAATTGGAGGAAGAAGTCTATGTAAGTCAACCTCCAGGGTTTGAAGATCCAAATTTTCCAGACTATGTGTATTATCTGTTGAAAGCACTCTATGGACTGAAGCAAGCACCTAGAGCCTGGTATGAAACCCTATCAAAATTCCTTTTGGAGAATCACTTCACTAGAGGTACTGTTGATAAAACTCTCTTCTTTAGGAATGTTAATGGCTCTAGTATACTTGTTCAAATTTATGTAGATGACATAATATTTGGTTCTAAAGATAATAAACTTTGCAAAAAGTTTGCTAAGCTAATGCAAAGTAAGTATGAAATGAGCCTGATGGGAGAACTAACCTATTTTCTTGGTTTACAAGTTAAACAAGTTAGTGATGGAATTTTCATTAGTCAAACTAAATATATTCATGATCTTCTAAAAAGGTTTGACTTAATGGAATGTTCATCTGCAAAAACTCCCATGGCCACTGCCACCAAACTTGAGTTGAATAAGACTGAAAGGTCTGTGGACATTACAAGTTATAGAGGCATGGTTGGTTCACTTTTATATTTAACTGCCAGTAGACCAGATATAATGTTTGCTACATGTCTGTGTGCTAGATTTCAAGCTGATCCTAGGGAGTCTCACTTAATTGCTATCAAGAGGATTTTCAGATATCTCAAGGGTACACCAAATTTAGGTATTTGGTATCCTAGAGAATCTGGCTTTGATCTAATTGGTTATTCAGATGCAGACTATGCAGGTTGCAAAATAGACAGGAAAAGTACAACAGGCTCCTGCCAATTCTTGGGAAACAAGCTTGTATCATGGTTTAGCAAAAAGCAAAATTCAGTCTCTACTTCTACAGCTGAGGCTGAATACATTGCTGCTGGAAGTTGCTGCTCTCAAGTGTTATGGATGAGGAATCAACTCCTTGATTATGGACTTCATGTTGATAGAATTCCTATCTTTTGTGACAACACAAGTGCCATAGCCATAGCAGAGAATCCTGTGCAGCACTCAAGGACCAAGCACATTGATATCAAGTACCACTTCATCAGAGAGCATGTCATGAATGGTACAGTGGAACTACATTTTGTTCCAAGTGAACAACAAATTGCAGACATATTTACCAAGCCACTTGATGAATCAACATTCGCAAGATTGGTAAGTGAGCTAGGTATGCTTAATTACTCATAAAATTTATGTCCTAATTGCAATTTGAATTGAAGCCTGAAATGTATTAGTTGCTAGAACAAATTTGACTTTTTAACACATATTATTCCATCAACGGGTATTTCCTATCCGTTGAAAGTCAAAATTGTTCCATCAACGGATGTTCATTATCCGTTGAAAGACATATACATTTCTGGAATTTTTATCCGTCAACGGATAAAACTGTGGTACTTTTCAACGGATGACAATTTACTTTATCCGTTGAAATGTCACATCAGTCGATTCAGGTGTCTTACAGCCGTTGATTCTATTTTCTTAACCGTTGATACTCATACATACAGCTGTATGTATTTGTTTTAAAGGTAGTTTTTAGAATACTTACAGTTTATTCTTAAACGGCTGGAACTCACTTACAAATATTTATTGTTTAATCTTTTATTTATGCTTTTTAATTTGAGAAAGTATATAAGCCCTTCTGATTTTTCATTTTTACTTTACGCTTTCTTGAAACTTCAAAGCTTTTACCATTTACTCTCCGCAAAACCTTCAAGTTATTCTCTGCAATTTCTACTTACAACAATGGCACCAGTAGTAAAAATTATGTCTCAATCTGGGTTCATCTATGAGAAGAACAATTTCATAGCTTTGGTAGCAAAGAATGAAGCCCACTCAGATTATCACAAAATGATGGACTTCATCAAAAACTGTAAACTTAGCTATACAATGCTGGAAGCCCCAACGATTTACTGTGAAGTAGTTGAGGAGATTTGGACAACTGTTGAGTTCAACTCCATAGATATGACCATCTCTTTCACTCTCAAAGGTAAAAATCATTGTGTTAACTGTGATGATTTACTAGCATATTTTAAATTGCCTGAAAACAATGCCATGACACCACACACTGATAATGATGTATCCAGCATGTTAGATTCTATAGGTTATTCTCTTAACTCTGCTAGTTTAGGGAGTATTAAAAGAAAAGGCCTTAGGAAAGAATGAAGTTTTCTTGGGGATGCCTTTATCAAGGTTTTCTCTGGGAAAATTAGTAATTTTGATGCCATAACTTCATCTCTTGTTAATATGCTCTATATGCTTGTTACTGATAGGTATTTTAACTTTAGCAATTATGTTATGCTAGAATTGGGTACTAGATTAGGCAACAAAGCTAATAGACCTAATAACATCTATTATGCTAGATTCTTTATGTTATTGGCTAACCATATTGCTGAAGGTTTGGTCATAACCAATGAGAATAACAAACTCAAGTGTTGGGCACAAGAGAAAAGAGTTCTTGCAGATTTATTGAGAATGGATCTCAACAGCAGTGTACCATTGGTATATTTACCAATCATGGATGCACCTCAGGTAAGTGAGGTAATTATTTCTACAACTCCTACTTCTTCCAACCCCTCTATTTCTTTATCTTCTAGTGTGCCCATGGAATCTGTGACAATGCCCCCCCCAACAGATTCCTACCAAGGTCACCAAAACTAAACTTTCAAAATCAAAGACAAAGAAAACCACCTCTGTTGTTTCTCAAAAGACAATAGTTGTAACACCTACCCTTAACCCTGAGGGGAGTGAACAGGGTGTGAGTGGTGAGGGGAGGGGTGAACATCAAAGAAACCCCCAGGATAAGGAAGGAGAGATAAGTGTTTCCCAAGCTAGCCAAACCACAGTTTCTCAAAAAGCTGTGGTGGTTGAAAAGGTTACTAGCACATCCCTAGCTGCATTCTCCCAAAAGGATGTAACTATTGAAAATAGTTCCCAACCAGGAACACAGAACAAACGAGGGAGGGACAGAGAAGCCAAACACTCACCAACAAAAGCTTTTATTAGAAGAAAGAGGGCTCGAACCCAATCTTCTATACAGGGTGCACACACTGCACAGAAACATCCATCTGTATCTATGCCTTCTCAAACTCAGTTTGATGTGGCTCCAACAAATGTGGAGTCACAGCCCCATTCTCTCACAATTAACATACATCAATCACCACACACTTCATCACCATCTCTGGATGTGGATATGTTATTCCCATCAATTCCTGATTCTCCCTCTTTATAACTCAGGGAGGAGCCCCACTCAAATACAGGTGATCATCATCTTTTAGATGATTTGTTGGATCACCCGCAAATTCTTTCAGATGTAATTGAAGGATCTGTGTCACCAAAACTCAAATCAATCCACACAGATTCAACAGTTATATCACTTTCAATTTCTACTTCTTTTCCTTCTTCAACGGATATCACTCATTCGTTGACAAGTGGTTGTTCTTCAACGGATAAGCTTAACAGCAATTATCCGTTGATACCATCAGTGTCACCTTCAACGGCTATTTCATATCCGTTGATAGTCTCTACACACACAACTGAAACAATTCCAAGTGTAGAAGACATGATTACTGTACAATCACTTTTAGGACTGAGGGAAGGGAGTGATAATTTGAGTGAGAGGCTGGGTTGCACCCAGGCAAAAGGAGAGATTGAGAGCTCAAATATGCATGCTATTTCTTCCAGCATGGCAAAAGTAAGTGGGAGGAGTACCACCTTAGTAGGTGAAGGTGAGGAAGTGAGGAGTGTGAGCCAGGGGGAGCCCCTGATGCAAGAATATAGAGAAAAAGAGAGAAAGGCAGGTACAGCAGATATAAGGGTGGATCCAGCCATTGCTAGTGAGTCAATGATTGTGGATGATGCTGAAAAGGAAAGACAATTTCAGCAACATTACAAAGCTGTAATTGATAATATTTCCTTGGATGCGGACACTTTTACTCATCCTGTGTCAGCCTATCAGTTGTTAGCTGCTCAGGGCAATGAGGGGGCAGAAAAGACACTACATCTAGTACATACAACAGAATCTCTTCAAAGGGATAAAGCTGCTATAAACAAGATGCCTTCTACAGCTGGTGAGTCATCTGAGGAATTTGGAGTAAATTCTGATGATGATGACTCTGTTTCTTTTAATGGAATCATGAACTTAGGGGGAGATGAAGGCCCTAGTTCTATTCCAAATTTACCTGAATGGGCCTTGACAAAGGAGTCTACATCAGGGCAATTCAATGTCTCCTTAGTCAAACAAATCAGTACTATCCAACAGGCCATTCAGAAAACTTCACATGCTGGTACCAAGGCAATCCTTACAGCTCACCTGGACTCACTGCATCTCATGAAGTTGCAGCAAGTAAGACAGAATCTGAGTGTGGATGAACTCAAGAAGGATATTGCTGACTTGAAATCCTACAATTCTGAAAAATTGGATTCAGTCATGCCCTATGGTACAATGAAGGACTTATTATTGAGATTGAAAAAGGATTCAAATACTGAAAAGAGGCTGGCTAAGTTAGAAGACAGAGTCCAAGTTATTGAAAATTCTGTGGCCAGCATTCTTCACAACCAACAATCTCAAACAAGTCTACTTATGCAGCTGGCAAAGGCACAAGGCTTGACCCCTCTCCTTGATGATAACAAAAAGGGGGAGAGAAAAAGGGAAGGGGAAGGAGATCCATCTACAAAAATCCAGATATCTAAAGTGCTAGTTCCTGCCATCACTACTTCTCCAATTATGCAAATCAGAGGAAAGCCTGATGGAATTGACCTAATCCAGCTAGCAGCAGCTGAAATTCAAGTGAAAGAGCAAAGGAGGAGAATTGATGAAAGGATGCAACAAGTGTTTGGCTCAACACAAGATAAATCAATATCTGTGAAACATAGCACAAAGGTTGAACCAATCATTATGGAGCACAAGCCAGAAAGGAGGAATAAGGTTGGAGAAACTTCTTTCAAGAATCTAAAACCTATAGTTCTCAAGCCCAACACTAGATCCAGCAAGGACTCCACAAAGAACCCCCTAGACTTTGCTCAGATGAAAGAAGTGGACTTTCCTCTTCCAAAGCCTAATGAAGACAAAGTTTTGGGTGCTAACATCATAAAGTACAAGGAGACCAAGGACATAGCTGAAAGAATGAAAATGGCCATTATCTTTAGAGAGGGAAAGAGTATCTGTGTGATGCAAGGACATCCCAAATTTCTAAAGGCCAAGAGGGAAGAAACCAAAAGGTTGAAGAAAGAAGCTGAAAAACTCAAGGCTGACAAAAGAGCACAAGCAAAGCTTGAACAACAGCTAAAGTCAAGTCAAGTTGAAGGAGAGAAAGGAATTGAAGTCAGGGGTGAAGACAAGATTGCAAACCTAGATGAGGTTTTTGGGAGTATATTTGGTGAGAGTATGGAGGAAAGAGAGGAATGGCAGAAGGGAAACAGAAGAAAGGCCAAGGCACATAGAAGGAGTGAAGATAACACTGAAGAAACTAAATCAATATCTAAACCACTACCTTCCATACCTGAACCTTGTGTTACTGATCCCACTATAAACATCCATGGTGAACTAATCATCCCAAAAGAGGAACCTATTGATTGGGACACCATCAAATTGCCTACCTTTTTAACCACTCTTCCACTACCAAAGAAACAGAAAAGAAAATCCAAATCTACACCTCCCCTAACCTCTAAGAAATTCACTCAAAAACAAAAACCTAAGCCTAAGCCACCCATTTCTAAAGATGATTATGTTCACATCTGTGACATAAAAGAAATTTCAGACATTGAACTCTATCTGGATGAGCTGGAGGATGTAAGGGGAATAGCTGCCTACAGACAGCTACCAGAGAGATTGGTGTTCAGATACAAAGGAGCTGGGGAAAGAACATGGCCTCTCTACAAGATTCTGAATGAAGGCTACTCTACCTTGATCAGAGTCTTTTCAGCCATACAAAAGGATTCTGGCTTTACCAGGACTGCCAAGACTGAAATTCTCAACAAGATTGCCAATATAAGGAAAACTTGGAGGGAGCCCAATGCTTTGCCCAGAACTTTACTCATTCAAGAAAGGGGAATTACAATCCACAAATCACCTCATTGGTTGATGGAATTTAGAGATGATAAAGGAGTCAGAAGATTTTTCAGACTTAAAGACCAACTCAAGATTGCCAGCAATGAAACTCTCAAGGAAATGCAATCTAAGTTGGATATCAATGATGAAGATGAAGCTGAATTCTACAGACAACTCCAACTCCAAATTGAGGAAAATGACAAAGGGCTAGGAAAGAAAACAAGGGAACAAAGAAGAAAAAGATGATTTGCTCAGACTAGAGGAGCACCCTTGGAAATTCTGTAAATCTTCAATTACCTCCTAGTACATACACTTTTGCAGCACTTTTAAATTTCTACTTAGTTTCAATTCATATATTTGTTAAGTGTTTTGTTATCATCAAGTTAACCCTGGATTTATGTCTACAATTCTTATAGACATAAATAGGGGGAGATTTTTATGAATATATGTGCATTAGTTTGATGATATGTTTAACAAAACACTTAAGTAGAAGTTTAGTATTTACAGCCTCAACGGATAAGACCATCTTAGCTATCCGTTGATGGTGCAGCTTTACTTAGAAATAAGTCTAGTGTTGTAGCACATTTCAGTCTCTGTATTTAAGATATAATTCTTAGAAGTTGAGAGAAAATATAAGTCATGTTGACTACCAGAAGATATGCAAATAGGAAGGCCAATTGTAAATATTTCATGCCTTGTAATTTTGTATAAATGAAGTGGTATCAACGGATGTCTTAAAGACCTTCAACGGATGAGAAACAAAGCTTCAACGGATGTCTCTAAAGCTTCAACGGATAGAGCTTCAACTGCTAACACATCAACGGATAAAGCCATCAACGGATGAAGGCTTCAACGGATGTTCTGTTAAATAGCAGTTGATAAGTGGTAGTTGTAACAGCAGACTGAGGCACATGGGTTGTCAGAGATAACTGAAATGTGGAAGCCTAATTTCAGGAACATCTGAAAAAGCAGCCGTTCTACTCTAGTACAAAGAGGCAATAGTCAACAAAGTACTTGAGTGATATGGAGAAGAAACAAGTGGAGAACTTATTTTATTATTGTATTTTTATCTTTGTCTTCACTTGTACACTTGGTGATATATAAACCAAGTAGCAGCTAGTAATTAGATGAGAATTTTTCCAGTGCTGTTTAGAAAAATCTTGAGAGAAAAATTATCTAGTTTGTACTAGGATGCGGCTGTGATCAACATCTTGAATCACAGATTTTCTGAAATACCATCTCTGGTGGAACAACAATCCACCAGAAAAGTTTTTAAGGTCGGTTGTGTTCTTTACATTAGTGCTTGAATATATATTTGGCTGTATTAGCTTAAAGCAATCCACACACTTGTTTATCTTGAACACAAAGCCTTCAAAACTGCTCAAAACTTGAAAAAGTTTTGAGATTTACATTCAACCCCCCTTCTGTAAATCTCATTGTTAGTCCACTAGGAATAACAGAACTCTCATTGAAGCTGCACGTACAATGCTTGAAGAAGCAAAGCTTCCAACCTATTTCTGGGCTGAAGCTGTGCAGACTGCTTATTTTACTCAAAATGCAACACTCATTAACAAGCAAGGAAAAACACCATATGAGATGGTGAAGAAAAAGAAGCCAAATCTGAAGTACTTTCATGTATTTGGATGCAAGTGTTTTGTTCTAAAGACTCATCCTGAACAACTATCTAAATTTGATCTAAAAGCTGATGAAGGAATCTTTGTTGGATATCCACTTTCCACAAAAGCCTTCAGAGTCTATAATTTGAGAACAAGAGTGGTCATGGAATCTATCAATGTCTCTTTTGATGACAAGAATATTACTGGTCTTGAAGATTTTATTGATCATGATCAGCTGAGATTTGAAAATGAAGACTCAAGTACTGATACTGAAAATCCTGACAGTCTAAGTCCTGATACTGTAAACTCTGATGGATTAAACTCTGATGTTATTGAAACTATGGTGACTACGCCAAAGGAAGATGCACCTATGCAGGGGGAGCATACTCAAGAACATACCACATCTCAAGAAGCATCAGAACACACATCTGGCTCTTCAAGTTCTGATTCGTCAAGTTCTGACAAGCCAAGTTCTGATAGTTCTAAAAATCTAAATTCTGAAGAATCCAACTCAGAGAGCATAGTTTCAGGGGGAGCATCAGAAAATGAAATTGAAGACAGCATGGATCATGGGGGAGCATCCAGTTCTAGAGAAAACCTTTCATCTGCAAGGAAGTGGACTAAATCACATACACCTGATTTGATAATTGGAAATCCTGATGCAGGTGTCAGAACTAGAACAGGTACTTCAAACGAATGTCTTTACAATTCTTTTCTCTCTCAAACTGAGCCAAAGAAAGTGGAAGAAGCTCTTTAAGATGCTGATTGGGTGCAAGCAATGCAGGAAGAGTTAAATGAATTTGAAAGAAACAAAGTCTGGACCCTAGTGCCAAGACCAAAGAATAGATCTGTTGTTGGTACAAAGTGGGTGTTCAGAAACAAAACTGACAGTGATGGCATAATTACAAGGAATAAGGCAAGGCTGGTTGCAAAAGAATATTCTCAACAAGAGGGAATTGATTATGATGAAACATTTACACCAGTTGCTAGGTTAGAAGCCATAAGGATATTTTTGGCTTATGCTACTCACAAAATGTTTACTGTCTTTCAAATGGATGTGAAAAGTGTTTTTCTCAATGGAGAATTGGAGGAGGAAGTATATGTTGAACAACCTCCAGGCTTTGTAGATTCCAAACATCCAGATTATGTCTACAGGCTTGATAAAGCACTTTATGGACTTAAGCAAGTTCCTAGAGCATGGTATGAGACTTTAGCTCAGTTTCTTCTGGAAAGTGGATTCAACAGAGGAACAATAGACAAAACACTGTTCTACCTCAACCATGGAAAGGACTTACTTCTGGTCCAGATTTATGTTGATGATATCATTTTTGGATCTACAAATGACAGACTTTGCAAGAATTTTGCCAAACTGATGCAGTCAAGGTATCAGATGAGTATGATGGGGGAACTTAGCTATTTTCTGGGCCTTCAAGTCAAGCAAAATGAAGAAGGCACTTTTATTTGTCAAACTAAGTACACCAGAAACTTGCTGAAGAAATTTGGAATGCAAGATTGTTCAAATGCATCCACTCCCATGGCCACTGCAACAAAACTGGATAATGATACTGGTAAATCAGTAGATATTACTGATTACAGAGGTATGATTGGCTCTCTACTCTATCTAACTGCTAGTAGACCTGATATCATGTATGCTACCTGTCTTTGTGCAAGATTTCAAGCAGATCCAAGAGAACCTCATTTAACAGTTGTGAAAAGAATTTTCAAGTATCTTAAGGGAACAGCTAATCTGGGATTGTGGTATCCCAGAGAATCAGATTTTAAACTAATAGGTTACTCAGATGCAGATTTTGCAGGTTGCAAAATTGACAGGAAAAGCACAAGTGGAAGTTGCCAATTTCTTGGAGGCAGATTAGTTTCTTGGTTTAGCAAGAAACAAAAGTCAATTTCCATATCAACTGCAGAAGCAGAATATATTGCTGCAGGAAGCTGTTGTGCACAGATTCTTTGGATGAAGAATCAGTTACTGGATTATGGGTTAACATATTTCAAAATCCCTATTTACTGTGATAATCAAAGTGTTATTGCTATGACAGGTAATCCAGTTCAACACTCTACGACAAAGCACATCAGCATCAGGTACCACTTCATCATGGAACATGTAGATGAAGGTACAGTGGAATTGCACTTTGTTTCAACAGATCAACAACTAGTAGATATCTTCACAAAACCATTGTGTGAAGCTACTTTTACAAGATTGGTAAATGAACTTGGAATGGTTTCAGGTTCTTTCTCTAAATCTGCTTAGTTTTGTTCTGTTGCATCAGACTTTATGATCAGTATTTACAGAATTTAATCTCTTTGTGTATTCTGTGCTTAATTGAAAAATATGTTTAAGTACTGACTGTTGTCTGATATATGTTTCTAAACTCTGATAAATGATATATCTGTTTAAGTAACTATTCAATCCTATGAGGATAACTGTGCTAGATGCTGACCTAGTAGTCTTCAATAAACAAGGGATCCCATGTAAGAAGTAATTATTTCTGTGGAAATCTATTGACACAAGCAAATTCTGATAATTGAGCTTAGTTGAGTTTACTTTGTCTATCTTATTACTAAGTCACAAACTAGAATAATGTTACTCATCTGTTAAGTTCTGATGCTAGTAAATCTGTTGAATGAACTAAGTGCTGATAAACCTCACTTATCAAAAGAAAAAGAAAGCGAAACAAGGATTAAAAATCAGGTACTCCTTTGAGATCTAAAGTAAAAATGTGGAAGGGAAGACCCAAGTGCATTGCTGGTATTAAGCAATATGCATCAGAAAAGCAAATAAAATATTTTCTTGGTGACTTTTCACACTCTATGATTACTGGAGAAATACTCTGATAATAGCATAAATTCTGATAAGCAGTCGTGACTCACTTATACTGAGAAACCACTGTAAAAAGGAATTTAAAAAGATGCACAAAATTAGCACACAATAGTTGAGGTGGACTCAAGCATGAACTCATTCACCAGTAGGTTTTAGGATAATGACAGCTCTTTAGCAAAGTTTTAGTTATGCCTTATTTCTAAGATGTACTGAAGTGAATCAGACTTTACTCTTTGTCTGATATTTAGCTTAATGCACACACTAACCACTCCATATGAATGATGAAAATCATTATGGTGATCTATGTTATTTTAGATGAACAGTCATTGTGTCACATTGCACAAATTCTGAGAACAAGTTTTGATTGCATGTTCTGATGATTATGTTTTGAAGAATATAAATCAAAATTTGTGTGAGGATTTACTAAGATAGGCATTCATTTTTCGAGTTAAGAAATTATGTTCTGATGACTGTTAAGTTCTGATATAAGTCTAAGTTCTGATATTCACGTCTGATTCTTTACTTGACTTATTTGTGGATAAAATTTGACCTAACAGTCTCAGTTTAAACCTGAATATGTTGAAGTGGAAGATTAATAGTCACTATGGTTAGGGATAGTGGTACTCGTACTTGAACAGTCAACTTTTACTTGCTTCTTGTGCGCATTAAACCATGTTTTCTCTTTTCAATTAATGTTTTTTTTCCAAGTCTGGGGAGACGAGGTAGAATTAATTCCACCTGTAAGCATTAAATTTCTTTACGTCTCCTGGCATTCTCTTGCCTATATAAGCAACCACTTCACATCAGCCTTCCCATCAAATCTCTTCTCACAAACTCACCTTCATACTTTTTATATCAAAAACGCCATGGTCAGATACAATATATTTTTGAACTACGAAACTTTCAACATGGAGCTGAGCTGTGCTGATTGGCAGTAGGAATGGCACGTCACTGCCATTCCTGATGAGATATGGGACTCTGTTCCCCAGGAGGTACTCACCCACCTCCTGTTCTTCTACATGGACTACCATCGCCATCTGGAGCGATTGGAGGAGGAGAGGCTGAAAGCTCTCCGCCAGCAAGAGCGAATCATTCGACTCGCTATTCTGTTTGTCGAGAGTAGGAAGAAGAAATGATTTATTTTCTTCTTCCTGTTTTTCTTCATCATCAGCCTTGCCCTGCTTCTTGAGCTAGGACAAAGGCTGTTGACGTTAGGTTTAGCAGCTTAGGGAAATCTTGTACAAGTTCTGATGTAATTTAAATTTCATGAATTTATTCTCTTGATTAATGAAATTTGTTTTTGTTTCAAGATCTTGTCTCTGAGATATTTTGTAATGCATTGATAAATCCTGATATATATTCATATTCTGATGACCATATAAATACTGTTTTCACTTAAGTTCTGATTTTATTTTATCAGTACTTGCTCATCTGATTTATAATGGTCATTTTCACTCAATTTTTTTTTTCAGAATATTGATGTTGCAGTGATAAATAATTAAATAAGTGGGAACGGTTTAAATTTTGAATTAAAACTGTTTCACCTTGATTAATGGAATAAATGGGTAAGTGGAACGGTTTCTCCTTGAAAAACTACAAGTGGGTAAGTAATGATTACTATTTTCCCGCGCCCAGTAACTATCCGTTATTACTGCATGTCTGACAGGTGTCCAACGGTAACATTTTTTTTAAGAGTATAAGTAAGACAGAGAGAGGATTTTTTAATCTTTTATTTTCTTTCATACTTTTTCTCTCTACTTGATTTTACTCTCTTTCTTCTTCTAACATTGGTTTTTCATATAGACATTCTATCAAACACCTAACAGGCACTTCAACATCTCGATTACTTTCATGGCACCTAAGGATTTAATCATTGATGGAGATAAATATGTTCCAAACAATTATGCTGCTATTCTTGATAATGCTGAAGCTCCATCTGAATTGCATTTTGTGCAAGACCTTCTTGCACATAGTGAAATTGGGTATGCGTTGACCCAACCTTCCGTCTTCTCAAGTCAACAAGTTCTGACACTTTGGAGGACTGGAAACTTTGATAATGGTGGTCCAAATGGTACTCCGAGTATTGTTTTCGAAGTGGGTGATTCTTCTTATGCAGTCACTCCTGGTACAATACGTAAGGCTCTACATCTCCCAGAAGGATGTACTTTTTCAATTCCAGAGGAATCAGCTCTTCGGGAGTTAATGGCCAGTTTGGGATATGAACAGAGTTTGGCAAAGCTTGGGCAGTTGAAACAGGCTCATATCAGAAGGGAATGGAGCTTCTTCTCCGACTGCATCACTAAAGCTTTTGGGAACAAGTGTTCGAATTTTGATGCCATCCCCATAATGAGTCAGCACATCGGGTATGCCATTATAAACCAAACTCATTTTGATTTTGCAACGGCTATAATTGGTTTTATTGGGGATCTAGGCTTCTCAAGAGGCTTAGAAGAATGACTGTTCCTGACTCTCCCAAGAAATCCATATCTTCAAAGAGATACAAGAAATAAAGGGCAAAAAGGCCAGTTTTAGATGATGAAGAAGCAACAGCTAAGGAAGGGGATCAGGAATCTCTGATCTCACAAGAAAAGGAATCTGCTCCAGTCCCTACTTCTCCATCAACTCCAACTCAGGAAGGTGTTACTGAAAAGGCCACCACACCATCTATGTCTCCTGTTCAAAAATCTGTATCTCCTGTTGATCCAGGCACAAGTGCTAATATTGATATCCAGACCTTGGTTGTGCCTGAAGTAATTCTCTTAGAAGCTCCAACAGCAAATAATCCATCAACAACACCTGTTACTGATGCTGTACAAACTCCAGAGTTATCTACTACACCTTCTCTGCATCTAGATGCTGATGATCAGAATACAGGTGAACATCAGGATAAGGTTGTTGATCAGAACTTAGAATCAGACCAGCAATTAGAGGATGCTGAAGCCTCCATTGCTACTCACACTGTTGTTCTATCAGAAGATTCTGATTTTGTAAGTTCTGATGCTGCAAATACTGGAGATACTGGTGATGCTGCTCCAAATGTAGATGCTGATGAAGCAGGTCCTTCAGGACATGCTCCTCAACAAACTATTCTTAAGTCTGAACTTGTTAAGAAGTTTGTTACCGGAGAAGCACCAGTGCCTTGGAGTGAAACTCCTACAGGACAGGAGTGGATTAAGGAATGGAACTTAGTTTCCTGTGTTCCAACTGCAAAGCATCTTGCTGAGCACTTGACTAAAGCTGATGAGATGTTAATTACTGATGATTTCAAAACACAGCTTAGAGTCACTGCATTGAGTACTAAACATCTACAAGGTCTTCATTCAACTACTCATGCAGAGCTACACAAGATTCGGGAAGAATTTATCAAACAAGATCAAGTTCACAAGATTGATAAGAAACAATTCTTTAAACCTACCTTTGACATGATTGCTTTTATTGAGAAGACTCAAGAGAAACAACTAGCTCAGATTGATGATATTCTGAAAAATCAAGCTTCTCAGCAATCTCAACTTACTGAAATCCAAGCCTCAGTGGAATTGCTTGTCTCTCTTCTATTACCTGCTGATGCCAAAAAGGGGGAGAAAGTAATTAAGTCCAAATGCAAGACTGATAAGACACTGAAAGGAAAGGATGATGAAAAGGATGACCAAGGAAACTCTGGAATGGGTAGAGGTCATAGTCAAGGTAGAGGTTTCTCATCAAGAAAAGCTGAAATCACAAGTCACAGGACAAGTTCTGATGCTGGAAAAAGAATTAGTTTTGCTACTGGTAAAAGGATAAGTTCTGATGAACTTTTAGATCTTGATGAAGAAATGTCAAGACATTTATTTCTTCAGGAAAATCCAGGAATGGACTTGGAGAGTTTAATGAAAGAAGAAGCCAGACTTAAATCAGAAAAAGTCACATCTAAATCTGAAGCTTCTGGTAAAAAGACACTTCCAAAACTCAAAGGCATTGTGATAAAAGAAAGGACAAATACTGAAGCAACATTGGCTAAATCACAACCGCAGATAAATCCAAGATCCAAGGGTAAAGAAAAGGTTGGTGAACCTATCAAGGTTTATATGCCTCCTGAGAATGAAGAAATCACTGATGAAAAGGATGATCTTGCTCTGACTTCAGGAAAAGTTCTTAAAACAACCTCTGACATGGCTCAAGTTGTTCAGAGTCAAGAGACAGTAAGTTCTGATATTCCAAAGAAGCAAGTAACCTCTGACATAGCTCAAGTTAACTTGATATCAGAAGATAGACCAAAGAAACTCCTACCAGGATTCACTAAAGCAAAACAGACACAACCTTTGAAGACTGCTGCAAGTGGTTTTGAAGCAAGAATAGTTACTGGAAAGGAAGCAAGAGATAAAACTGGATTGGGAAGTGCTGATTAAAGAAGAATACAGAACACTACCAATGATCCAACTTCCTTAAGTGAACCAGGTATTTGAGCAACTCCTGAGAGATTGAATCAACTGGAATCTGTACAAATGGTTTACCATACCTACTTGAAAGAACACATCTTATTGTACTTTATGACAAATGGTAGGGTTATCATATAAGGTAAAATGCCATTCCATTGAAGTATTTTGAAGAACTGGAGCATGTACTATTCTTACTTCAAGTGGATGACAGATTGATAGGAAGTGCTGCAAACTATTTGAAGGATCAGATTCAGAGACAAAAAAGACTTTATTCTGTTAAGTCTGACAGCACATATGTTCCAAAGTACAGAGATCACAAGGGTGATATAGTTGAAATGAAGCCCAACACCGCTAAAATTATAACTACCTTTCTGGGTTACAGGGCTGTGGAATTCAATCTTGAGTCTGATAAAGCTTATTTGATCAGACTGGATCAGGATATAAGAAAAGCAAAGATTAATTCTCAGGGCTGCAATCTTTCAAATTGGTGAAGATAATGCAGAGCTTAAAGATGCTAAAAGGAGAATGGTTGATGAACTTAGATATGCTGAGAGATGTTTGTTGAAGAACTATCTCAGAACAACTCCTGACATCAGAGAGATCAGAAGATGAAGCCAAGTCAAGATCTACAACTGATTAAATTCTGATATTTGTACAGACCGAAGCTGTTATCAGAAGTTAAATATTGGTAAAGCTTTAAGGACTGTAAGTTGTAGTTATGTAGTCTAATTCTCATGCATTTGTACTTAATGTTTTTGACATCATCAAATATCTATTAAACTTGTATATTATGCTAATTTACAAGTTGGGGGAGATTGTTAGATATATTTGATAATGTCATGGCTAATATGATTTATGTTTAGTTTTCAGATCTTACTTTAACAGGATAAATCAGTACTTACTGGAAGTCAGGACTTAAGGATATCAGTACTTATATTATCAGGAGATAATCATCAGAAGATGGATATCAGAACTTAAGTGCTGAAGGACGTTCAGATAAGGATAGTAGCTGATTAAAGGAAAGAAGATCGAGATAAACATAAGAAGAGATATGCATGAAGAAGGAATTCTATGAAGAATAGAATACTTGGAAGAAAAGATATCTGATTGATATATTTTAGGAAGCAGAATTATATTCCATATCAATTAGCGATTATCTTGTAACTGTGTAGTATATAAACACAGACATGGGGTTTACACTAAAAGTGTTATCATATTCGAAGAGATTATTCATTGTAACCCTAGCAACTATCGTGATATTTGTTCATCACTGAGAGGTAACCGTTCATACTGTAACAGAATTTATTGTTTCAATAAAGTTTGTTTTCTGTTACTTGAAATATTAAAAGTTCGATTTGATTGTATTTTACACTGTATTCACCCCCTCTACAGTGTGTGTGACCTAACAGTTAATTTCTTTTTTATTCGATATGAATGTGGTTAGTTTTTGTACAAGTGATATATTTTCTCATACTGTTGATTATATGTTTTCTTATTGTTCAAGTGATTGTTGTTCCATGTGTTGTCAGCCCCCCAAGAAAAAAAAAGAAGGACCATGGATGATTTAAACAAAGAAAATGTCCCACATCTTTTTTTAAACATTAGGAATTACCAAAGTCCTTCATTTGGTATGTTATCTTACTTTAATTATTTGAATAATTGTTTTTTACAAGAACTATATTAGGATTTGTTTACAAATTGTTTGCAGATTCCGGTTCTCCTTTAAACAGTAATGTTGTGCACACTACTCCTACAACCTCATGTTTTACATCTAGAGCTCCCCTGACAGATATATCTAACAAACCGGATCAAGGTTCATTTTCAGTCTTTTAAATATTTATACTCTTTCCAATAAAGACTAGATTTTGTATCTTCATTGCTCTTAAATATTTAATCACATTATGTTGTAGTTGGTAGGCCAAATAAATCTCAAAATATAATGTTTACATCAAGCAATGAAGGACTGGGGACAACACCTATAACCTAGGCATGACAACATAAAAGTTCTATTTTAGGTAGAGATTTTTATGTAATTGCAGTAGACATTAATCTTCATGTGATTTCTTCAGTCCGGGTATGGACATATAGTTGTAGTATACTAGGTTGTTTCTTCTTCAAAATAATTATTGTTTTCAATTTTTTACATGAAAGGTACTTCTCAATCAATTGGTTCAACCTCTGTACTCTTGAAAAAAGCTGCAAGAAGGATTAACCCTAAAGTAATTAAAGAATGTAGTACTGAATTATTTGGAAAATATCGGGAAAGGTTTCATACTACCTTCTAGCGTTCTTTGTTCAAAAAGGTATATGCCATAGACTTTTCAAGACCCTCTTGTTATCTGTCGACACATTGGTCATCCTTATATTTTCATGACAATGACAACTAATCATTTGTGGAATGAGATTTTAGAGATGATGAAATTCAATTCAGGTTGTTCAAGACATGACTATCTCGATATAGTAGCACGTGTTTTTAAGATAAAACTGGATCAGATTGTAGAGGATATAAAGAAAAGACAGTATTTTGGAGTTTGCGTTAGAAGTAAGCAAATAATTCTTCAATTACAACAAATGTTAAAATTGTCTATAAAGTTTTCACTTATTATATTTTTCCCTTTTCAGTTATGTATGTTGTGGAGTTCCAGAAGCGCGATATTCCACATGTACATATGCTCATATAGTTGAATAATGAATCAAAGAAGAAACAAAATATAAATGTAGATAAATTTGTATCAGTCGAGATTCCTGACCCTATTAAGGATCCAATTGGTTATGCAGAAGTGTCCTATCATATGATACATGGAACATGTGGCTTGAAAAATACAAGATCTCCATGCATGAAGAATATGAAATGCAGCCGACACTTTCCCAAGAAGTAAGAATAAATAAGCTTAATAGTGTTTAATTCTAAATTCCCAATATGGTTTCCCTAAAATTAAATAAAGGTTGGATAATATTGTCCAAACTGATTATAAAAGATAGATAAACCATTCAATATTCCTATTCTTTTATCCAAATACTGGAATCATGTATCGAGTACGTAAAGTCCGAAATAATACTCTATATATATAAACAAAGTAATATAAAATTTAGAAAATGAAAATATACATACTGATAAAATTACATAGTAAACGATTTATCACTCACCAATTCATCCAATTCGGTATCATTACGAATCAGAAGTTTCACAAATTTTGGTGCTACATGACCAAAAGTTTCCATATGCAAGGATGATAAAAGAAATTTGATTAAAATTGGACATGCAGAAGGTACAAAGATACTTTTATGACGTACGATGATTAAATTCAAAATAAATTTCAGTAGAACATGTATACCTTCCAGCAGAACAATGACCCAAACAGGTTTGTTGTGAGGAAGATGTAAATTTGTTGATAATATAAGCTGTTTAAGTAACTTAATGTTGTGTTAACAGTTAGTGGGTAAATTTAAATAAGCAATTAATGACAAACATATCACATTAGTAAAATAGTCAAAGAGTAGCACTGCCCAAGACATGCAGGTTTCAAAAAAAAAAGTCCCAATTGTGATAGTCTCAATTCAATTTCATATTACCACAATTTAGTTAAAAATGGTCGAGAAAATGCCCAAAATGACATATATTTTGAAAAGAATGTCCAAAATGGCAACATCTACAGACCTGGCCCCTCCATGGAAATTAGCTAACGAAGTTAATAATCACGTTATCCATGACTCAGTTTTAGTTATTAGGTTAAATGCCAAGAATACACAGGGTCCATTAAATATATATAAGATGAGCCCAAGCCCGTTACATAATAAACCACCGAACTTGACCATCCAGGGTTTCACTACCTCAGCCTATTGTTTCTAGCAACCAATACACATCTCTACATATACATGTGATTCTGAACTGGAATTTAAGCACACCGTATATGAAAATTACTTTTAATAAATGATAAAAGGTGATGCATATATATGCATTTTTAGCTCAAATACAACATTTTTTTTGCGTTCTCTTTGATAGTGCTACTGATTTGAGAATCAGGATAAACACAATATATATACGTTTTCATGGACAACGCAGGTCTCCTTTGCATTCTTCGTGGTCGGATACGTCAGCAATCAGATAAACGCAACCAAGAATTGCGTTTTTAGGATAAACGATGATAATAAACGTGTTTCGGATCCCCACGATAGTTCATCTTGCGTTTCTTTGAATGGTTATATGCTTAACACATGCGTTTATCAGGGAGTGCTCTTTTGGGTATCTTTAGCTAAAATATGTCATTTTGGCCCAATACCCAAAATGGTTTCATTACTTATTTAAAACTTTAGCTAATGAATATTCATAAATTTAATTTTTTTTATAGTCATAGCGTAGCGGGCATAAATACTAGTACTAATATATCTGCTCTAAACAAAACACGAGTACGAGTCCAACTATTATGCTAAAATATCGGTTTTCGCCAATATTTAACCTCTATACAATATAACTACCGTTGCTATGTTTAATTTCCAACAGATAAATCAAACAATTTCAAGACTCTCCTGATCATGGCTAACAACTTGACCCCGCTTCTTTCTGCAACCCTAATATTAAATTTTTTTTCTTCTCTAATTACCGTCTCCACACCACCAACACCATCCACCGCCTTAGTAATACCAGAACAACCCGAACCACCACAACCAAAATATTTCATACAGATGGGAGAAATTAATATATCCACTCTTCGGTGGCTTTACCATCTGGGCCAAACTTCTCACAGGCTTTACAACCGGACCAGTACTACCTCTCTACTTCACTCTATTCGTGCCCCATAACACTGCTGTCTTACACCTCAGACACGCTCATCCTGATGACATTGATTCATTATTAACGTCGTATCACAACACTCCTCAACGACACTTTTAATCAATCATCATTATAAACAATTTTCTGAATAATTTCATAATTAATGATGTTCGAATCACGCACCCGAATAGACACCTGTCTCATCACTTCGTCATCCATGGAATACCTTCAATTCCGCAATGTATGCCTACGTGATTAGTTAGGAACACACATGTTGTAAATTGTAATTCATTACGGTCGTTAGAACATCTCCAATGCACTCAAAACCCTTAAAACCCTTAGCCAAATCCTACGTGGCAATATATTTAGCTAAATAATATGAATAATAACTGTCTCCAATCAAAAACACTTAACAAAAAAATTTAGATAACATAGCTTGGTTGGTTATATTTGTAGAACCACTACAATTCTCTATAATACTCCACATCATCAATTTGCCATTTTTAATTATATTTTAGATTTATTGCATTGCCATCTCACAACTTACCTTCTATTAATAGTAGTCAAATATTTTTTTAAGAGCAACTCCAATAGGTTAGCTATTTGGAGTCTTAAAGTCTAAAATAAGGAATATGAAGAAAAAACTACTCCAACAGTATCCTAGTGATTCCTTAAATCACTAAGATCCAAAGATCCACTGAGATCTTTTTCCCATCCCTTATCTTTAGCTAATCTCTCTCCTCTTCTAACTTTTATTTTATAATATATATTTGAAACAAACACTTTCTCTTTTTCTCTTTTTTCACTTTATGTAATAATGTTACTTTTTAATGATTAAATATTGTATAAGGAATGAATAAGGAATATTGTTGGAGTTGAGAATAGCTATTAATATCTTAAGTTACCAAGATCCAATATTTTATATTAAATTTAGGGATATTTTATATTAAATTTAGGGAATGAACTAAGAAGCTGTTGGAGATGCTCTAATATAGCCAACAACTATACATAACACCGTGGAAGTCAAAACACTTTTTCATTCTCTGTAATATAGCCAATTATTATTTTATATTATTTTAGTCAATCAAAACACTTTTTCATTCTCTATAATATAGCTAATTATTATTTTATATTATTTTAGTCAACCATTATACCTAACATGGTTGAAGATGCTCTTAGCATGCATTCATTTTCTGCTGTGTCAATTTTTAATATGGATTTTTTTCCGAAGGCCAATCAGTAATTGTTTTTGGTTTTCCAAAAAAAAGCAAGAAATACTTGCAGGGACATTTTCAACTATTAGTAGCTTATAACTCATGCAAATGCAATGCACAAATTTTTAAAAATTAATATTTATATTATTAGCTAATATTTGTGTATTGCCAATTCCAGTACTTCTCTTCCAAATCGCGTGATTCAACCTCTTCACTAATCACTACCTAATCTCTCATATAAATTATATAATTTTAAATTAAAAAATTAAAAATCACAGTATTAATATAGTTACGTTATAATACAAACCCGCCCTTAGCTAAAAACTGAGTTGGCATACCAAAAATAAAAAAAATACAGTCAATCACTTCAAAAATTCACACTCCAATCATATCCACCCCTTATCTATAATTATAGCCAACGTCCTATAAATGACTATATTTGTCGATCCACTACAGGTCTGTAAAAAAACTGTTGGAAGATTACACATCGGTTATTATTATATTAAAGTTATATATTCTATTTATAACAATCTAAAATATTAATAACATACTATTTTTAAATTATAGTTAACCAATATAACCAATACAATCGATCCGTTGGAGATGCTCTTATACATCAAATACCACGTTATTATTCCGTAAAGATCTATCTGAAGATCAAGACTCATCTCCCTCATGGGCATGGCTAAGAACCTGAGCCTGCAGCTTCTATGTGCAAGCATTATATCTTCTACCCTCGTACTTTCTCTAACGGCCTTCAATAACTACGAAACTCCATTCGATCTCTACGGAATTCCATCCCCACCGCCAACATCAGAAGTCGATTATTACGGTGACATGATAGAGGCGCTCCTCATGGAACCGGCCCGTTTAGGCGACTACTTTGTTGGAAAATAATTTGAACTTGTGTTTTATCTGAATATTCATTACACCAGGTAGTAGTAGTAGTAGCCATTAGAGAAGTAGTCAAAGAGTGGTTTCAGTGTTTTTAGGATCAGGAGAATAAGTGGAAGTAGTGGACTATATTTAGGAGTTTGTTGCTGGTTTTTAGGAGCTAGTTGGTTTGTTTATTTCCTAGTACTTTCAGCATATATGAACTGCATTTTTCTGAAATAAAAGAAGTGGTTTTTAGTTCTGCATTTCTTCTATTTTATATGAGTGTGTTGTGTGTGAGTATTACATCTGTAATAAACTTGTTGCTGGTGGTTTTAATCTGGGACCAATATCTGGTATCAGAGCCCTGGTTAATCTAGTGGATGCCAAAGTTCATGCCAAGACCGCAGACAATGGAAGGGATGAAGGACAAGAACAAAATGGTGACGCTAAGTTACCCGATGTTGAGTAAAGCCAATTACACAGCGTGGTCACTCAAGATGAGAGTCTATATGCTGGCTCATGGGATTTGGGAGGCTGTCGAGCCCACAGACCAGAAAGCTGTAATTGATGACAAAGTGGACAAGGTGGCATTGGCTGCCATTTACCAAGCAATTCCTGAGGATGTTTTGCTGGCTGTTGCTGAGAAAAAGACTGCCAAGGACGCGTGGGAAGCAATTAAAATAATGAGCCTTGGGGCGGATAGAGTGAAGAAGGCTCGAATTCAAACACTGAGGTCAGAATTCGAGAATCTAAGTATGAGGGAGACAGAAACTATTGATGAGTTCTGTATGAAACTTAACGGGTTAGTAACAAATATCCGTACTTTGAGAAAAACCGTGGAAGAAAACTATGTGGTGAAGAAAATTCTGAGAGCAGCTCCGGCAAAGTTCATGCATATCACATCTGCCATAGAACAATTTGGAAAGTTGGATGAGATGATAATAGAGGAGACCATGGGCTCACTCAAAGCCCATGAGGAGCGACTTCGGGGACAACCGGAGAATAACAGTGGGCAACTAATGTTGACTGAGGATGAGTGGATGAAACGAGAAAATAATGAAGGAAAACTACTTTTCACTAGGGAAGAGTGGCTTAAGAGAAAGACTCAGAAAAACCGTGGTTCGAGTAGCTATCAAGGAGTGCGTGACAAGAGTAAAGTATGATGCTTTAACTGCCAGAACTATGGCCATTTTGCAGCTGAGTGTCGTAAGCCCAAACGGGAGAAAGAGCAAAGATCAGAAGTGAACCTGGTGCAGAGTCAAGATGATGAGCCATCACTATTGTTGACAGAATGTGAGACGAACAAAGGAAATACTCTATTACTAAATGAAGGAGAAGTCGTGCCAAGACTGAATCAAAACAAAGTCAAAGAAATTGAGTCCGATGTGTGGTATTTGGATAATGGCGCTAGTAATCATATGACGGGGACAAAGTCGAAGTTCAAGGAGTTAGATGAAAAAGTAACAGGAAGGGTTAGGTTCGGAGATGGATCGAATGTTGAGATCAAAGGGAAAGTCACAGTGGTTTTCACGAGTAAGAATGGTGAAGATGTGGTTTTTCATGGCGTGTACTACATACCCACACTTTGCAATAACATCATAAGCCTTGGTCAACTGTCAGAAAGTGGAAATAAAGTGATTCTCAATGGAATTTATTTGTGGGTATATGATAACAGGAAGAAGCTGCTCATGAAAGTTAAAAGAACAAGTAATCGACTTTATAAAATCATTCTGGAGTCCAGTGGTTCCAACTGCTTGTTGTCCACGATTGAGGAATCTTCAAGATTGTGGCACTTGCGTTTGGGCCATGTGAATTATAGGGCCATGAAGATGCTGTCAGACAACGATATGGTACGAGGCTTACCAAAATTGGTGCAACCTAAAGAGCTGTGTTCAGGATGCTTAATGGCAAAACAAACGAGACGATCATTTCCAAGCCAGGCAGAATATCGAGCTACAAGAACTCTGGAACTGATTCATGCAGATCTTTGTGGACCAATCACACCTGAAACAAAGGCGGGTAATAAATATTTCTTATTGTTGGTTGATGATTATAATAGATTTATGTGGATTTACATGTTGAGAAACAAAGATGAAGCGCTGAGGGTGTTTAAGAAATTCAAAATGTTTATCGAAAAGAATACAGATGAAAGGATTAGAATATTGAGAACTGATAGGGGTGGGGAATTTTGCTCTAATCAGTTCGATTCTTATTGTGAAGAAAGTGGTATTGTAAGGCATTTACAGCCCCTTATTCACCCCAACAAAATGGAGTCGTAGAACGTCGAAACCGGACGGTTGTGGCAATGACTCGTAGCCTCTTGAAGAGATGCACCTGCCTTCTAGTTTGTGGGGAGAGGCTACACGACATTCCGTATACATGCTTAATCGCTTGCCAACACGGGCTGTGACAAACAAGACCCCGTATGAGGTTTAGAAAGGCTATAAACCGGACGTAAGTCACATCCGAGTGTTTGGCTGTGTGGCACACATGAAAGTGCCAAATGTGCACACAACCAAACTGGATGATAGAAGTAGAGAAGTGATTTATTTGGGTACGGAACCAGGCACAAAAGCTTGCAGACTGTACGACCCAGAGTTAAAGAAAATTGTAGTGAGCAGGGACGTCGTGTTTGAGGAAAGCAAAGGTTGGAACTGGAGTCAGACGCAAGATGAAACCGAAGAGTTTTCTAATCAGGCTTCTTTCAATGTGACGGGAAATTGGTCGAGTGCAGAAAATGAAGATCTCACTGAGAATGCCACTAATGAGTATGGTGGTGAGAATTATGGTCACTCAGAAAGGGGTAGTGTGAGCACTAGTGGGACCACGAGAGCAGAGACGCCCACCAGGTCAGTTACTGCACAAATAGACTTGGAAGATCAGGGTTCAGCCACTGGAAATTCTGGGAATTCGAGTAGTTGCAGCGATCATCCAAGGAATTTCAGACTGCTTAGTGAAATTTACAACGAGACTCAAGAAATCGAGTTAGAGGAGGAATTGTTATTATGTGGAGTGGATGAACCCGGGAGCTATGAACAGGCAGCACACGATGAATCAAGGGTGCAGGCCATGAAAAACGAAATCGAAGCAATAGAAAAGAATAGCACCTGGAAACTGGAAAAGTTACCTCCTGGACAAAAATCGATCAGCCTGAAATGGGTATACAAAGTTAAGAGGGATGCTGACGGGAACATTACCAAACATAAAGCAAGACTCGTAGCTAGAGGTTATGTTCAAAGGCAAGGCATAGATTTTGAGGAGGTGCTCGCACCGGTTACTCGACTGGAAACCGTGAGACTCTTGCTGGCACTTGCTGCAAAAAACGGGTGGCAGGTGCACCATTTAGATGTTAAATCCGCCTTTTTAAACGGAGACTTGGAGGAAACTGTATATGTAACGCAACCTGAGGGATTTGTGAAAGAAAACAAAAGGCACATGGTGTATCGCTTAGTGAAAGCACTGTACGGACTGCGGCAGGCACCTCGTGCTTGGTATGCGAAATTAAGTAAGTGTCTAGAGAAACTTGGCTTCGTTAAATGCCCATATGAGCACGCTGTTTACACAAGACGAGAGGGGAATGAGTCTTTAATTATAGGGGTGTATGTTGATGATCTCCTAGTTACTGGCACAAGTGTTGCAAATATTGAAAGATTTAAGAAACAAATAAGTGATGAGTTTGAAATGAGTAATTTGGGAAGGTTATCTTATTATTTGGGAATCGAAGTTGATCAAAAGAAGGACTACACAGAGCTAAAACAGACTGCATACGTGAAGAAGCTGCTTGAAAAGGCCGGAATGACAGATTGTAATCCGTCAAAGTATCCAATGGAACCGAAGGTGCAGCTGGTTAAAGATGAGACGGGGAAGACAGTCAATTCCAAGACGTTCAAAAGCCTAGTAGGGGGTCTGAGATATCTGGTCCATACACGACCAGATATAGCGTATTCAGTAGGGATGATCAGCCGGTTTATGGAGCGTCCCACTACGATGCATTTGAACGCAGTAAAACGTATTTTGCGGTATGTTAAAGGTACTCTAAACTATGGTTTAATTTACAGGAGAGGGACTGGAAACTATATATTGTCTGGCTATACTGATAGTGATCTTGGGGGAGATGTCGAGGATAGAAGAAGTACAGGGGGAATGACATTTTACTTAAATAAAAGTTTGATTACTTGGGTATCACAAAAGCAGAGGTGTGTGGCTTTATCATCCTGTGAAGCAGAATTTATGGCTGCAACTGCAGCAGCGTGTCAAGGTGTGTGGCTCAGGAATTTGCTTACCTAGATATGTGATATGAAGCACTGTCCAGTTATTATATATATAGATAACAAGTCTGCCATTGATTTGGCGAAAAATCCGGTTTTCCATGTACGAAGCAAACACATTGATATTCGCTACCATTTTATACGCGAATGTGTTGCACGAGGAGAGATTTTGATCAAGCATGTGTGTTCTGAAAAACAATGTGCTGATATATTGACTAAACCCATGTCTACGGTGAAGTTCGAGAGAATGCGAGCATTGCTTGGAATCCAGAATCTGCAGAATTGAGTTCAAATTACGGGAGAGTGTGTTGGAAAATAATTTGAACTTGTGTTTTGTCTGAATATTCATTACACCAGGTAGTAGTAGTAGTAGCCGTTAGAGAAGTAGTCAAAGAGTGGTTTCAGTGTTTTTAGGATCAGGAAAATTAGTGGAAGTAGTGGACTATATTTAGGAGTTTGTTGCTGGTTTTTAGGAGCTAGTTGGTTTGTTTATTTCCTAGTACTTTCAGCATATATGTACTGCATTTTTCTGAAATAAAAGAAGTGGTTTTCAGTTCTGCATTTCTTCTGTTTTATACGAGTGTGTTGTGTGTGAGTATTACATCTGTAATAAACTTGTTGCTGGTGGTTTTAATCTGGGACCAATATACTTTTCCATCTGGTGCAAACTTCTCGCAGGCTTTACCACCGGACCGGTGCTTCCTGTCAATGCCACTCTCTTCGTCCCCTCGAACCCTGCAGTCGTACACCTCAGACACGTCGAGCCTCTCAACGACTCTCTTTCGAAGATTTACTCACTTTAAATCTCGGAACACGGCTCCCTACACTGCTCCCTTCTAAATCAATCTTCGTTATTAGTAATTCTTTTGACAATTTTACAGTTGACGACTCTCGAATCACGCACCCGAATATTTACGTCTCCTAAGTTCGCCATGCATGGCATTGAGAGCACCTTCAATTACGGTGTATACGGAGAGGACATTCACGAATCTTCATGATGTGCCACGCGGCCGCAAATTTGATTTAGGGTTTGGTACCGCAGTGAATGCCGGTACTGACGCAATCTGTTATCAACATGTAATTCGTTATGGTTGTTAGGATACATCTAGTTTGTAGTTGCAATTTTTTATATAATTTAGTAGAACAATATAATTATTTTCTATGTATGAGTGGCATAGGCAGGAAGGACCGGTCCGGTGGTAAAGCTCGTGATGAGAAGTTTGAAGCCGCGTGCATCTGGTTCGTCAAGGAGTGCCTCTATTATATTTCCAAAATTGTCCATTTGTTCGAATTCTGGCGGCTGTGATGAACATTATTGTCCATTTGTTCGAATTCTGACGGCTGTGATGAATGCATAAGGTTGAGATCGACGGCCGATAGAGAAAGTACGAGGGTAGATATAATGCTTGCACACAGAAGCAAGTTCAGGTTGTTAGCCATGAGGCGATGAGGATGGTGTTTGATGTATTAGGGTTTTTATGGCCACTTTGATTTCTATAATCTTATGTTTATGATTATTCTATAATCTTATGTTTAAGATTATTAGCCGTGTTTTACAAAACTACTGTTACTCTACTCCTAGACTACTGGTATTATAATCATGTAGCAGTAGTGAAAAATTTGTAAAAAAAAATATTTTAATAATATTTATAAAAATTTGATGTTGCATAATAATTTGCATTTATTTGAAATGGTGCAACAACTTTAGGTTGCATTTCGGATTGCATCTTGTGTTATATTTTCGGTTACAATTAATACTAGCATAATAACCTGTGCGAGGCACGGGTCATTTTCTAGAGTTTTTTTTATGCATAATGCAATTATAATGTTTGTAGAGCAACTCCAACAATATCCGTATATAAGCTCTTGAGTCAAATTCTGAAGAAATGGAGATAAAATTTATCTCCAACAAGCTCCACGTCCCACTCTGTAACATTAGGAGCTTCAAATGCTTCCTCACTTTTATGAGTGAATATCCCCTAAACTATTATTATATTATATCTTTCTTACACGTTATTTTATATTTAATAAATGAATATAAACATGGTAGTAAATGTACATTTAAAACGAAACGATTAAACTTAATCTGTAGAATGCCGTTAGTATGTTTACAAATAAAAAGCTACAAATTAACATATATGTGGAATACAAAGTTGACCAAAATCTTGAATTTTATTTAAATAAACTATATGTACTGTTCTATATTATTACTAAGTTAACTACTAACTTACAATTAACTTACTCAATTTAAAAAGATAAAAAATGCATAACTGAAGACAGAATGACTTGCAATCAT
Source organism: Apium graveolens (assembly GCF_009905375.1). Lineage (NCBI taxonomy): Eukaryota > Viridiplantae > Streptophyta > Magnoliopsida > Apiales > Apiaceae > Apium > Apium graveolens. The sequence goes on from NC_133648.1 coordinate 356,781, forward strand.
AATACATAATAATGTAAAATTTATATTATTGTTAATATTAAAGTTGATTTTAATGAAAAATATTAGTTTTTGAAATTCAACGTATGTATGTACGGGAAAATGTTAGTTTTTTATTTACATTACTGTTAACAATGTAATATTAAGTTAGATATATGTGTGTGTTATCATGTAAATTATTGTATGTTACATTTCTTAGTAAATTATGATGGTTTCAATTATTTATATGCTAAATATCTGATTTATGTACATGTATAATCATTATTAACATCTAGTGAGATAATTGATTACTTAAATAACATGCATTTATAATTATTAAAGAATTAAAATTATGTAAGAAATAAATTGCTATAATTTATATATGGTATTCACATTATCACTGACAAACAATCCATATCTATTTTTTACGCAACCGGGTATCAATCATGGTTGTAGCATAAAAAATGAATTATATATTTTTAAGACTTATTATTGATATTCATGATTTTTTTCAAGAAATCGAAAGAAAAATTATAGTTATATCGTTATTTAAACCGTTTTTAAGTTTCTTTCATTACGACTCTAATATTTCTTCATATAATAATTTGATAACATTATTATTGAACAATATATATATATATTTTTTCTTAAATTATATAAAATGCATTAAATCAAATGCTACAATATACTATAGATATAACTTTTATTTGAATAATTCAAAATATTAAAATAATTCAAAATATTTGTACAATATTATCTTGATCAATGAATATTGTTGATTAAAGAATTCTTTTTAAAAAGTTAGTTTTTAAAGTGAAAAATGAAAAATAAATCGATTTAATATATAATCACAGTTTTAACAAATCTAGTGAGATCTCATTTCAAATTTCAAATATTCTTAAAATTGGGACAAATCCCAAAAATAATAATGCGTTACCAGTGAAGTTAGTAATTTTAATATAAATAATCAATTGACTTGATCTTATAAAGATCTCAAACACATTAATTTATATTAACATAAGATATTAAAAAATTTCACATTATTGTAAGATATTCTCGCCGAGGTTGTAATTTAAATTTACTAAACGTAGAATGTGACGATGTCTTTCGGCCGGGTCATGTATTCAAATTTCGAGTATTTTTTGAATAATGACCCAATTTCTAAAATGCACTGACTCATTATAATTCGAACTTATCTAAATATGTAATACCAATATAGATTATTTATATATAAGCGATTCTATATTCAATATTTTTTAAAAAATTATATATGTACATTTTAATTACTTTTTATAATAAAAAATATGTTGAAAATATATGAGATATATTTTCAAACTAAAAAATGATTAATAAATAAGATAATAATCCATTTATGTACTATGCCTAATTTTATATCTGGGATTCAATTCTTTAAAAATAACTGTACAGATATTCAACTAACTATCATTTTTTTGCGGAATTCAAGGTCTTTAAAGTTAAATGCAATATTCATTTAGCACACTTACATATTATGTGTATGATAAAAAGCACATGTGACAATATGATGTAGTGGTAAGTGGTTGTATAGTTGAATGAAATAACTTGAGTTCGATTCCCACAAACCACATTTTTTATATAAATATTAAAAAGAGGGGTAATTTAGTCTTTTCAATGAGACTTTTTAATCTCATGAAATTATACCCTTGTTATCCTATTATATATATAAGAGATTTGCAGAACGTATTTTTGTAAATATATTTTTAAAATTTAAGTTGTAGACGTTGTAAAATATTCCAAAATTGGAGAATTTACTTTCGCAAACAAGTGATAGTGTTTTTGCAAAAAAATCTGTATAACTTAAATATTTATGAAAAACCTTTTTAATTATAATTTTGTATTGAAGGGGAAAAAAGAGAAGTGAATATTTCATTGATAAAAATTGTTTAGAAAAGAAGAGAATAATTCTCACGTTCAACTTTGAGCATAATCTCAGTATTGTGATCGTACGTTGGCGAAATCGCCAAATATGATAGCGATAAATAAATAATTACTTTTTCTTGATTCGCCGCTAATATAATAATAAAAGAAATTAGTTCCCGTCGACCAACTTAGTTAATAAAATCATCCTTATCCTAATCAAAGGTTTTCTTTTCTTGAAACTATCAACTCTCCTCCAGATCGCTTTAGAACTGAAGGGTTACTTTTTGTTAAGTCGATGCTAATATAATAATAAGAATTATTAGTTTTCCCCCATAACCCAATGATTTCTAATCAAAAAATTTCGTTTCAAGAATTTCTTGAAATTATCGACAATGTGAAAAAAGGGGAAAAACGATGAATGAGTTGCAACATTAATTTGCAGACTGGTATAGAGTTTTCATGAATTAATAGTAGTGTTTAGAGTAAGAATATTAAGAAGCAGCTATGCAAGTACTTTGGTGTGGTTGCCATTAAGATGTTAATAGTGTGAAGAATTGATTTGAATATGATGAAAGAAATGATCATTGAATTTATGGCCTTTGGTTGTAAACATTGAAATCATGTAAACGCTGCCATTCAACCACCATAAACAATAATATTTTCGTGATGCAATGCAACTGCTTTCTACTAACACACTTATGGCCTTTGGATGTAATACAACCATGGAAAAATAATTTTTTTTGTTAACTTTGATAAAGTATAGAGCAGCGTGAGAAGAGAAAAAAGTAAGATTTTATTATAATATGACTTGTTCTTGATTATAATAGAAGAGGGCCTTATATAGCCAACAACCATACATAATAAAGGAAAATATCGTAACAAGAAAACTATTATAATAATGAAACTATCCAATAATATAATATTATTATATATGTTAACATTCCCCCTCAAACTCACGATATTGAATCGGGAGTTTGTCAACCTAGAGATGGAGCCCCGTCACCAAACAAATCAAAAACTGCAACACCGGATTCAAGAGCATCCAAACAAATCCAAAACCAGAGTTACAAATCCAAACAAACCAAAAACTTCCAAACGAATCCAAAGACGCAACAACAAAGGAGAACTCAACAACAAAAGAGATTTCGTCCAAAGACGTTGCAACCCAAAACAAAGCAATCAAATCATCAAAGTAACAAATCTGCAACCATCGAAAACAATACCAAAACTGTAGGTGAAACTGAATTCTAATCCAAAACCAAACTCCATAATCAACCTATAGCTTAACCGATTTTGAAACATCTTTGAATATTTGTGCTACGCGGTCTAAGAAAAATGGGTCATGAACTCTATTTATAAGGTCTGTGTCAACACCTGCAGTTTAGGATATGTACATATCCTAAATACGGTAAAAATTTAAAATGAACAGAATATACAACTCTTCTTCATACTATACCTGTAAAAGAATATTTAGGATATATATATATGTATATATATATCTTGTACCTGCACCAGGATTGTAGATATGGTGGGTTAAACCATGAACTGTTCCTGGTCCTGAAATCTGGAGGAATTAATTGAACCAGTCTTCATCGTAGAAGCCACTGGGACCTAATATCTTTGGCTGATCGGAAGATTTTGCATACAGCCCTTTCACAAGTTTACTCAGAACAATCAAGCCTTTTCCTTATTATGCCGCACCAACCTTTGCAGATACCCTAGACCCATATAGCTCATTTCCTATTCACAATTTATATCAATTGATATACTTGGATGTATTGAAAACTGATCAGGAAATTAGAATTTTGTTTTTACTGACCAAGTTCATACAAATAAATCTTGTAAACTTTCGAGATGGTGTACTCCATGAACTGCTCAACATTCAATTTGTTCTAGTTACTTAATTATCCAAAGAGTGTTGTTATTCTTCTCGAATTTCTTTCTTCGAAGAGAATTCAAACTGAATGTCACTTTCACCCTGCAACAATTATCAAGCCAGTCAGTACTCATATACATTCAGATTAATCATTATCGTGTAAGAACACAGAAGAAAAAGTTATCCAGTTTGGTTGAATAATTGATTGAGCTGATCCATTCTTTTCATGGTGATGCAACCATTGGAGAATTCGAAACGTCGAACATTCTTTCTATTTTTGAAATGTTAAGGTTTAAGTAATGAAAAGCTCGTGTCGCCAAAAATATTACTATCCAATGAGCAAAATTCTTTATATTGATTATGATACATGGTGAACTCGTTAATATATATGCCTATTAATAATCCATCCTTCTCATACCGCCACCTATTGGCATGCCTTTATCGTCCTTAGGGTGTTCGATAACAACGGCTTCCGTAGTTGTCATCAAGGAAGATATACTGCATACATAAATATGCAGATAACACGATTACTTGAAATAAATGTACAATTTTTGAAGATGAAAAGAGCGAGGCTTGTTGTCTTTCTTACCTTGATGCATCAACCAGTGCTGTTGTAATTACTTTCAGAGGGTCAATAAATCTAGCTTTGACCATCTCGACATAGGTACTTGTTGGTGATATAGTGTAAGATTATATATTATATAAAAAGAATAGATCGTGAAGAGAAACAAATAAACAGAAAGATATACTTGTCTTTCGCCGCATTATAACCAAGGTCAGGGTTGTCCTGCTTTAACAGCTTGCCAAAACAACAACCCCCTCCACACCTCTTTCATTTTGCTAAATTTCAATGCTTCCGGTCAAAAACTTCACCCTCAACCTACACGATAGTTCGTAATATATTAGACTTGATATTTGAAGTGGACCTCTCAACAAAAGAACCAAAATTCATAGAAATAATGTAAAAACATATCTTACACAATTGATGAGATCTTCAGAAAGTATATTAGGTCCATTTAATTTTGGTTCTGAAGCAGCTATGTTGCAGGTAACATTCCGAAACTCGGCTGCTCTTCAACCAGCGTATCCATCAAATTTCATAGCTCCAGTATGGATGTAGCAACGTCTTGCAGCTGGTAAAATATAACTGGTAATTAAAGAGACTAATGAAGATCATTATATATAAACCAAGTAGCATTTTGCGCAAGCATTAATACCCGTTGCATCCTTTGTATATTTAGCTTTAGCAACCTTTTAATTACAACTGCCAAACAATTTATAGTCTCATTTTGTTCCATCTGAATCTCCTGAACTGGGATGAACCTTGTCAACAGTGTTCTGGAAATCCAATCCCAGCCCCAAGCATAGTGAGTGCAAGGTACTCAAGTGTTACGGTACCTGCTTCAGGATCAGTCTACACACAAAAAAACTTTAACATTAACAATAGTAAACATAGAAGACTGGAATAATGTCTAGCAACAGAAAATTTGGAGTCTGTTTATAAATATCTTCTCTCTTTAAAGGGCCTAAAGCTCTTTTTGCAATTTTTCTAGCTTTCTTAAAGATAAATCAGTTTTGGTTAACAACTAAGGTACCAAATTTCGTTCAATTATTACATAGTTTATAGAATTCTTTCATGGGACTTCCATCAAACATTTACCACATAACTCAAACCCTTACATAAAACTATTATATATAATCCTTATTTAAAACCATAAAATATCAGAAGCAAAACATATGTGTCATTCAACAGCAGAAAAAATAAAAAAAGATCACTTTGAAGACTAATGTAATAGGGAAAAAGGTGTGTGTTAATTGGAAGACATGTAGTTAAACTATGAAATCTAGTTAAACTACAGTAGTTTAGTAGGATGAATAGTATAATTATCGTGTTTCAAGATAATTATTAAATTTAATTGACGTATCACTCGAATTAAGAGACAAAATAATATGGGGATTAATACCTCCTTGATTCAACAACCGAGAAAAAGATTGGGCTTAGTATCTTCATTCATCAACTGAGCTATTGATCGGCCGGTTTGCTGCGTGAAATCTACAAAGTTGGGTCGAAGCAGAAGACCATATAATGGAGTTCATGAATGATTGCATTTGAGTAGGTCTATATTTTGTTAGTAAAATATCATTATCCTGATTGTTTATTTTTTTTGAATAATAATTAAAATAGGGAATAATCTGTTTTGGGTTTTTTTTTGTTGGGTTAAATGCTAAATATCGGTTCAATATTATGTAATAAGTAAATAATAAATAAATACTAGAAGATTTTGTTGACGCGGAAAATCCATGTCAGGAATAAAAACCGCGGGTTGGGTTTGTGCCCAACCCCAAGAAAATTCACTATAATAATCATGTGTTACAATGAGAAAGTATACATCAAATAATAGTCTAAGTGTTTGTTTTTTGTGTTGTCGGCCGTCACTTCCTCTCTATTTTCCCTTGAATTTATAGGCTCATTTGATTCTTATCACCTTATAACTGTCCCTCCTTTTTCTCCTCCCACTCATTCATTTCGTTCCTTTCTCATTTTGAATTTCTGTTGCTAAGAGTTATCCTCAAATAACTCAGCATTGACTTAATCTGTTAGGCTTCTACTTCCCACATGTTAAGCCCACTTCTCTTCTTGTTGTTTACTTCATCATTGGGCATGTCCATGTAATAATGTCCAACTTAATTCTAAGCCCAATCATTAGCCCCTGATTTTACTAATCTTTATTTCAATAAAATTTGTAAAATCTTTCAGTCTTCCACTTGTTCATATCTCTTACTTGGTTTCCTCAAAGCTGACGTAAAGACTTCTGGGTTCCCATAACTTCTCCTTTCCCATACTCATCTCTTAACTTTTTTGCTTTATCATTTCCATTGCATGTAAATCTTTTCATATCTCTTCCCATCATTTCTCTCTTCCCATTCTCCGATCGTCTTCTTCTAAAAAATTTCTTACCTTCTTACTCATCCATGGCGAAGAAAAACACTAAGTCCTCCTCTTCTCGTAATGCCGATTCCGAAGACCTTCCTCTTGCTACATCTGAATGGGTTCCGACCGATGTTCTTGAGCCTTATGACAACAAACCCAGTGGCTTAAAGAAAGAAAAACTTGAAGAAGCTAAGCTCCTTTTTCGTCGTGATGTTGTTGCCGTTATGCCCAGTTTGACTGAACTTGCGGACTGGCATAGGAAAGATTGGATCTATTTTTACTACTACCCCTTCGAAATCGGGATGGTGTTCCCCTTTCCTAAGCTTGTTGCCGATGTTCTCATTGCCTTGGAGATTGCCCCTGGTCAACTCATACCTTCTGCATAGAGGACCCTCGCGTGTTTGGAGGCCATTGGAGCCAAGCATCATCTTAAAATTGATGTGAATGTTGTTAAATATGCATATAGGCTTAAGAAATACGGTGGCTGCCGTTATTGTTTTTCCAATGATTTGAAGGGCGACCCTCTCATCTTGAATAATGACAATGTAAACGATCGAGGCTGGAAGCTCGATTATTTTTTTGTTAAAAAAGCATCCTTAGGGGAAGAGGCTTATTATCTTCTCGATCACTGGAATACCAAAGGTGTTTTTCTCTTTCATTTTTGTTTCTCACCCCCTCTTTTTTTTGCATGCAAACATTTCTCCGTAATGTTGTTATCTTGTGGTCAGTCATGGTCATAACTTTTACATGCATCTTATTGTCCATCGATCTTCTTTTTGTTGATTTATCGAATCCACTTTGTGTAGACCCTGACTTTACTTTTGATGAGAGAAATGTTGAGACCAAGGATGTCGTCGAGAAGATTCTTGCTGTGCCTATTGCTGACAGATTGTGGTCAAACTGTCTTCATAGACCAATCCGCAATGCTGGACTTGTTGATGTTGATGACTTTATTCTGAAGATGAAGAAGTCTAAAGGGAGAGTTGAGGTGAAAGATGGTGAAAAAGCTATTCCGAAGAGTGCCTCTAGTCGAACCAGGAGTCGGCTTACAATCAAACCTGTCGTCAATCCAACAACATATGTCTTGAGTCTATCCTCAGAATCCCGTAAAAGTCCCAAAGATGAAGGAAAAAACATTGAAATGAGTTCTGGGCGTATTTACGCCAAAGGTATACGTCCCGTGCTCCATTTTTTGATGTATTTATTTCTGTCCATGTGCTTTTCTACAATCCTCTTGTCATATATTGAGCCTTTCTTTTTCATTATAGAATTTAAACCACCTGTGATCAAGCCACTATTAATTACTAGTAGGGAATTGTTCAAAATACCCCGTGAAGACAAGCCGTCTGAAACAGAATCTTCTAAAGCCCCCATTATCCTAAGTCCAAACTTTAGCCCTCTCTCTAAGAAAGTCAAAACTGACCCTTCTAGTTCCGCCACTCTTGGTGCACCAGACTCTTTCATGCCGCTTGTCATGTACAAGTATGATGTTGATGCCAAAGCTTCCTCCTTCGGACACCTTGTCGGAGACATGTTGCTCCCTCAGACTCTTGAGGTTCAATCTACCAAGAGCTTAAGTCGTGTTCTTGATGAGGCGTCCTGTTATTGTTGCTTATTACTTATCTGACTTGTTTTATCAAGTGGTCTCATCGATGATGATTTTTTTTGTAGGCTCTTCAGAATACTATGGCTGCTCGAGAGAATTTAGAGATTGAATTAAAAAGGCTTAACCAGATTGAATTGGAGCATAAGGAGTGTCCCGTGAAGCTTCATGCTGCTCTTGAGCGTGCTGCTGAGAATCTCAAGATGGCCAAAGAAATTCAAAAGGAATTTGATGACTTTGCAACAAAGGTTTAGTTCTTAGAATCCGAGATGCGTGAAGAGGCTGCCAAGGTTGCTACACAGCAAAGCATGCACACTCGTGTTGAAATGATGTTGGAGTATAGTCGAGGTGAGTGGAAATCTTGGGATGTGGCAGATACCCTCAAGATTTACAACGAGTCTTATCCTGAGGATGCTTTTCAAGCCGTAATTTTTGATGAACAAATGCTCAAATCCCCAAAGGATGTGGATCGCGTGGAGGACACAACTAAGTCTGCAGTTGCTGTCATCCCAGGGAATGTCTGAAGTTGTTTTCTACCTTTGGTGCTCCTTAGTTATGTTTTGAACTTTCTCTTCCGTTGTTTTGATTATGTTAGACTTCGTATCGCTCTTTAAGCGATGGATTGTTTTGTGTTTCAGACTATTTAAATTTCGGTTTCACGTTGTTTATTTATGTGGTTTCTTTGTTTTTTTGAAATTATGAATTGTGCTCCCTTCGGGTTTTTATCAGTTAAGATGAAATCGTCGATGCATGCATTGTAGTAAACTGCTAAGAAATATTGTATTTCTTGAAGCATCTTCGTGATATGTTTGTGTTTGTTATGCACACTTGTGTCAAGAAGATTTCTCTTGTTTATTGTGTTAACTTTTACATTGTATTAGAATTTGTAGTGTGGGGTGATCAGTCCCTTGTAATTTATGTAGTTAAATGTCAATCGTAGCATTGTCACCTTAAAGTTTTGATTACAGGCTCAACTTTGTTTGCCAAAAATGTGCAAGTTGGAGACATATATCATCACATGTGTTTATTCAGATAAAAATTCAAAGCTGAACAGATTATGAATGAAATTTGAGAAGCAACTAAATCTATGTGTCCTGATGACTTATTTGACTATTCTAGATTCAAAGTAGTAGATGAACATGGATAAAGAAATTACATGTGATATTTTTTGAGGTGGTATGCGTTCCAGCTTCTAGGTATTTGAACACCATCCAATGTAGACAAGCGATATGTTCCTCGTCCCACAACATCATCAATCAAGTAAGGTCCTTCCCATAAGGTAGCAAACTTCCCAGCATTCGTGTCTATCGTATTCTGATAGGCCTTCCTTAGCACCATATCTCCTATTGCAAAGGTCCTGATGCGCACATTCTTATTGTAACTATTGGCTACCCTTTGTTGATAAGATGCCAAGCGTAGCTTTGCTTTGTCACGCAATTCATCAATCGTGTCCAAATCATGTATGCGTTCATTGTAGTTTAACTCATCTGTCATCAATCCATATCTCGCTATTGGTGTCATGACCTCTGTAGGGAGGATTGCTTCGGTTCCGTATACTAGACTGTAAGGTGTCTGTCCCGTAGACGTCTTTGGAGTGGTCCTATCTGACCACAAGACCCATGGAAGTTGTTCAACCCACTTGCCTTTACATAACGTGAGTCTCTTCTTCAGGTTGTTCATGATTATCTTGTTGCTTGATTCTGCTTGTCCATTTGCTTGTGGATATCGAGGTGTTGATTTGATCAGATTAATGTTCCATTTGCGACATAAGGGTTCTGTTTTATCGCTTATGAACTGAGACCCATTGTCACAAACTATTTCTGTTGGGATACCAAACTTGCATATTATGTTTCTTTTAATGAAGGAAACAACTTCTTTTGACTTGACTTGTCGAAATGCTTCTGCCTCAATCCATTTTGAGAAGTAGTCTGTTACTGCCAACATGTAAACCTTTTGCCCTGGGGCTGGGGGCATCTTTCCAACTATGTCCATTCCCCATCTCATGAATGGCCAGGATGGAAGTGTTGGGTGTAGATTCTCTGAAGGTGCATGCACAGGTGGAGCATATCGTTGGCAAGCATCACACTTTTTGACATAATCCAAAGCGTCTTGCTTCACCGTTGGCCAGTAATATCCCATTCTCAAGATAGATTCCTTCCTCCCGAGTGGTTCCCACAGTCACCTTCATGTTTGTCACAGAGAACATGTTCAGCTTCAGTCTTGTTCAAACATCTCTGCAGTAATCCTGTAAAAGAATTTTTGAACAACACGTGATCAAAGATGGTGAACTTGAATGCTTTCATCCTAAACGATCTTGCTTCATTATTGTCTTCTGGTTGAACATCGAGTGTTAAATAGTCTATATATTTTGTCCTCCAATCTTCAATCGTGCTGTCACAATCTATTTCCATGGCTTCACGTTCCATTTCCCATTTTTCTCTTGCTGAGTGTAAGATGTGGATGACTGGTATTGAAGATAGATTTTCATGATGAAAAAATGCTCCCAAACCAGCCAATGCGTCAGCTTGTGAATTTAATTCCCTAGGGATTTTCTGGATAGTGAAGTCATCAAATTTCCCTTGTAGATGTTTCACAATTTCCAAGTATGCGCTCATCTTCTCATCTTTGGCTTCATAAATCCCCTTGACATGATTAACAATTAGAAGTGAATCACAATTGATACTAATGCGAGTGATTTTGAGATCGATTGTAGTTGTTAAGCCAATTATTAGCGCTTCGTACTCGGACTCATTGTTGGTGGCCTTGAACTCACAACACACCGAATATACCACGATGTCCCCCTGTGGCGACTTTAGGACAAGTCCCAAACCTGTTCCATTCTGATTTGAAGCTCCATCTGTGTACAGACTCCAAGGTTTCATTTCTATCTTTAGTACAAGATGTCGTAATTCCTCATCTGTTTGATTCAATAAGGTTGGACTAAAGTCTGCCATAAAATCAGCTAGGGATTGAGATTTGATGGTCGTTCTTGACTCATAGGTGATGTCATACATACTTAGTCGTATGGACCACTTAGCAAGCCGTCCTGTGAGCTCTGGCTTGCTTAGGACAGTCTTCATTGGATAATTGGTTCTGACACAGATTTTGTGTGATTCGAAGTAGTGGCGTAGCTTGACTGATGTCATGGACAGTGCTAGGACCAGTTTTTCAAGAGTGGGGTATCTTGTTTCTGCATCAAGCAAGCTTCTACTAACGTAGTAGATTGGAAATTGTAGACTTGTTTCTTCCCGCGTCAATACTCCACTGACTGCATGATTGGTGACTGAAAGATACACATAGAGTGTTTCAGCTGGGATTGGTTTTGACAGTAGTGGTGATGACATTAAGTATTATTTCAGCTCGTTAAATGCTACTTCATGTTTTTATGCCCATTCAAATCCTTTGTTTTTCCTTAAGACATCGTAGAATAGTCTGCATCTATCAGATGATCTTGATATGAATCAATTGAGTGCGGCTATTCTTCCAGTTAGCCTTTGGACATCTTTTAGTGTCTTTGGACTTGTTAGATTTATGATAGCTTTGACCTGCTCTGGGCTGACCTCTATTCCTTTTCTTGTCACCATATGTCCTAAGAATTTCCCAAAAGACACTGCGAAGTTGCATTTTGCAGGGTTCAGCTTCATGTTGTAGGCTCTGAGTATGTCAAAAACTTCTTCAAGATCTTTGACATGATCAGATGCATTCTTTGATTTTACCACCATGTCGTCTATGTATACTTCCATCGTGTGCCCAATTTATTCTCTAAACATCTTGTTGACTAATCGTTCGAACATCGCGCTTGCATTTCGTAGGCCAAATGGCATTGCTGGGTAACAATAAATTCCTCGTTTTGTTATGAAAGCAGTCTTCTCAGTGTCAGGAGGGTGGTCCATTTGTATCTGATTGAACCCACTTGAAGCATCCAAGAACGTGAACAACTCATGTCCTGCTGTCGAGTCCACCATAGTGTCAATACGTGGTAAGGGGTACGGATCCCTTGGGCAAGCCTTGTTCGGATCCGTATAATCGACACAAACTCTCCACTTGCCATTTTTCTTTTGGACGATGACAACATTAGCCAACCATTGTGGATAGTCAACTTCTCGTATCATTCCTGTTGAAAGTAGTCTGTTGACCTCTTCATTGATAATCTTGTTCCTTTCTGGAGCAAATTTTCGTCTCTTCTGTTGGACAGGGTTATACTTGGGATCCACATTTAACTTGTGTGTGATGATGCTGGGATCAATTCCTGTTATGTCTTCATGTTTCCAAGCGAATGCGTCCAAGCGGGATGTTAGGAATTCTACAAGATTTGCTTCAATTTGGGGTGAGACGTCCTCTCCCACTAGAATCTTCTTGTCTCCTGTTGTTAAATTTATCTTCGTTAACTTCTCAGGACTGCTCTTGACGACATCACGAACTTCTTTCCTTGTATGCGACACTGTGGGTTTTAAGCATGTTTTGTAGCACTCTCTTGCCATATTCTGGTCCCTTCTTATCTGTTGTATCCCCCATGGTGTTGGAAACTTGACTACTTGATGCAAAGTCGACGGAACTGCTTTCATGTCATGAATCCAAGCTCTTCCCAGAATAATATTGTAAGTCGACCCACCATCTATCACCAAGAACTCTTGTAGAAAATTGATGCCTCCTGCATATGTAGGTAGATGTATCTCCCCCATGGTTCTCTTTGTCTCTCCACTAAATGCCACAAGCGTTGTGAACTTCTTCTCAACATCAACATCTGTTAAACCAATTTGCTTCAAAGTGTCACTCATCATGATGTTCACTGCGTTGCCATTATCCACCAATATTCTCTTGATAAGATAGTTGCCAATGGGCAATGATATGACCAAACTATCATGTTGTGGGGCTCTAACATGTTCCATGTCTGAATCATCAAATTGTAGTACTTGGCTGCCACTTGGTGAGATGTCTGCTCTGGAGACGTGGATTCTGCTTCCTCTATCTTTCCTCTTAGCTTGAGAATATGTAGTCCCATACATTTCTGAGCCCCCTGCTATAAAATTGATTACTTTGTGATGTGGTGGTGGAGGTGGCAGTCTTGATGTCGTCCTTTTATTTCGTACATGATTGCTCTTGTGGGTCGAGATGTATTCAGTTAGATAGCCTTTTTTCACCAATGTTTCGATTTCTTTCCTTAGTGCCACACAATCAATAGCCTTGTGACCATAGTCCGCATGGAATTCACACCATAGCCTTGAATCAGGATTCGACTTGGGCTTCATGGTTTTGGGTGACCATCTGACAACATTGCCCAGCTTCTCGAATTCTTTGACTAACACTGTTGGACTCACGCTGAAGCCATAGCTATTGTACGTAGGTGGGAGGTTGGGGTCCTTCTTTCAGTCTGTTCTTCCTTGAGACATGTTGATGTGATGTTCATCTCGCAAACCACGAGTGGATGGTTTGTATTCCGGTTTGTAGTCTCTTTGTCTTACAATGGTTTTCCTGCTTGGATGGTAATATTTCTCTTCATCTTCCCGCCTATCTTCTTCCAAACGTATCTGTGCTAGGGCCTTGGCCTGTACATCATCCATCGTCTTGCATGGGTACTTTGTTAACTCAGCGTAAAGTGGAGAGTCTTTACCTAGCCCTCTCCTAAATGCTTCTATGACTGTAGGAATGTCACAGTTCGTTATGGTCACCTTTTCCTTGTTGAATCTTGTGAGATAATCTCTTAATGGCTCTCGGTACTTTTGATATATTTTGTATAAATCACTTGTCGTCTTTTCGAAGCGTCGAATACTTGCAAACTGCAGATTGAAGGCGTCCACCAGATCTGCGAATGTCGCAATGCTACCATTTGGCAAGTTAACGAACCACTTTAAGGCAGGTCCTGTCAATGTAGAACCAAATCCCTTACACATGCATGGCTCCTTAAGGTCCATGGTGATTGGTACAGTAAACATCCGCTGCTTGTATTGCGCGACGTGTTCTTGTGGATCTGCTGAACCATCATACGCCTTCATATTTGGTATTGCAAAGCGTTTGGGGATCTCCACTTGAGCTATCTCGTTAGTAAAAAGGGAGTCTGCATAGCTCATGGGCGTGGCTTTCTCTAGTGGCTTTGGTACTCCTGGGATTCTTTGTATCATGTCTTTCACCTCTTGTAGTTCCTTCTTGACAGATTCCGGCATGTCGTTGTGTGAACGAGACTTCTTGTGTTTCGCCTTCTTCTTGTCTTGGTTTCGATCACTGTGCCTTTCTTTGCCTTGCTTCTCCGTATTTGTTCGCTTTCCCGCAGCTCTTCCTTCTTCGTCCATAAGAATCACATCATCATCATTCGTATGGAGGCTTTCTTCATCATCTTCCTCCCCTCCATCATCGAACAGTCGTCTTGCTACACTTTTCGCGGTCTTCGTGCTCTTGGCTCTGCTAGTTGATTTTGCTGTGGTCAATTCCTTTTTTAATGTCTCATTTTCTGATCGAAGGTTTTCCATGTCGGCTTGTAGTTTCTTCATGGTTGCAATTAGTTCCGCGTTGTCTGCACCTTGTGATGCCTCCGTTCGAAATACGTCGTTAGCCGTCATGTTCGTGATCCGATCAAGTTTTTAGCAAGTTTCCCACAGACGGCGCCAAACTGTTTTGGGGTTTTTTTTTGTTGGGTTAAATGCTAAATACTGGTTCAATATTACGTAATAAGTAAATAATAAATAAAGACTAGAAGATTTTGTTGACGCGGAAAATCCCTGTAAGAAATAAAAACCGCGAGTTGAGTTTGTGCCCAAGCCAAATAAAATTCACTATAATAATCATGTGTTACAATGAGAAAGTATACATCAAATAATAGTCTAAGTGTTTGTTTTTTGTGTTGTCGGCCGTCACTTCCTCTCTATTTTCCCTTCAATTTATAAGCTCATTTGATCCTTATCACCTTCTAACTGTCCCTCCTTTTTCTCCTCCCACTCATCCATTTCGTTCCTTTCTCATTTTGAATTTATGTTGCTGAGAGTTATCCTCAAATAACTCAGCATTGACTTAATCTGTTGGGTTTCTACTTCCCACATGTTAAGCCCACTTCTGTTCTTGTTGTTTACTTCATCATTGGGCCTGTCCATATAATAATATCCAACTTAATTCTAAGCCCAATCATAACCGTTGAATCAAATTATACGTAATGCACAAATTTTTCAAAATTAATATTTATATTATTAGCTAATATTAGCTAATTATATTTGTGTATTTCCAATTCCAGTACTTCTCTTCCAAATTGCGTGATTCAACCTCTTCACTAATCACTACCTAATCTCTCATGTAAATTTTATAATTTTAAATTAAAAAATTAAAAATCACAGTATTATAGTTACGTTATAATACAAACCCTTATACATCTAATACCACATTATTATTCCGTAAAGATCTATCTGAAGATCAAGACTCATCTCCCTCATGGCTAACAACCTGAGCCTGCAGCTTCTATGTGCAAGCATTCTATCTTCTACCCTCGCACTTTCTCTAGCGGCCTTCAATAACTACGAAACTCCATTCGATCTCTACGGAATTCCATTCCCGCCGCCAACATCAGAACTCGATTATTACGGTGACATGATCGAGGCGCTCCTCATGGAACCGGCCCGTTCAGGCGACTACTTTTCCATCTGGTGCAAACTTCTCGCAGGCTTTACTACCGGACCGGTGCTTCCTGTCAATGCCACTCTCTTCGTGCCCTCAAACCCTGCAGTCCTGCACCTCAGACACGTCGAGCCTGCTGAGTTTGATAAAGACCTAATGTCGTATCACATTATTCCTCAACGACTCTCTTTCGAAGATTTACTCACTTTAAATCTCGGAACACGGCTCCCTACACTGCTCCCTTCTAAATCAATCATCATTACTAGTAATTCTTTTGACAATTTTACAGTTGACGACTCTCGAATCACGCACCCGAATATTTACGTGTCTCCTAAGTTCGCCATGCATGGCATTGAGAGCACCTTCAATTACGGTGTATACGGAGAGGACATTCACGAATCTTCATGATGTGCCACGCGGCCGCAAATTTGATTTAGGGTTTGGTACCACTGTGAATGCCGGTACTGACGTAATTTGTTATCAACATGTAATTCGAATTCGTTATGGTTGTTAGGATACATTAGTTCTTAGTTGCAATTTTTGCAATTTTTAATTTTTAAAAGGATTAGATACATTTTCTAATTTTGATACAAGTTTTGAATCTTATTTGATTATATATTAAGTGTAATTTGCGATGAAAATATAATAAAGTTCATAAACTAGTCAAAACAAGAGACGGAGGAGTAAAAAAAAGTTTTTTGTGTGATATACGATTGGTGTTTCTGAACATTGGGCTAGTCAAAACAGTGTAATTTGAAAATGTTTGCGCCAGTAAAACAGAGACTAGAGGACCATAGTGACCCCTTGTCGGAACTGAAGTTGCATTGGTGGAACTGAAGTTGCATTGGTGAGGCTGTCCCATAGTGTTAGTACAAGTAAATGAATTTGAACTGCCTAAACAATACGGAAGATATGGACCCTGAGTTTGATCTTACACACACAGCCTCCGGCAGGCTCTTTGAACCCTCGATTTTAATTACCAAGAGGACGGGGGTATCCAAGCCAATTGATCATAAGATAAGTTAATTTGCAAGACTAATATCATGGTTTTGCAGATAAACAACCATTACTCTGTTGTTTTCTGAGCAATGCTGAAAGAAAACTAAAACTGCAGGCTGTAAACAAATGATTACAGACACTCAGGGACCTCACCTTGATTTTAACAAGATTCAAACCCCTCGACATCCCATAAAAGAGAGCGAGAGAGATTCTTCTAAATAGAGAGTTGTTGTGTTCAATTTTTGTTTACCATCATAGTTCTAAACTTCTAATAAGGAATAATATTTCAAAGGCTAGCCTTAATAGACAATCGTAAGTTATCTAAATCAAAACCCATAATATATTAAAATCATTCGAGTTTGAAAGTATATCACTAAAACAACTTTCCAATTGTATTTATACCTCGCAATAATATTTCAGAGGCTAGCATTCATAGCAATCATAAGTTATCTAAATCAAAACCCATAATATAATCCCAATCATAAGTTATCTAAATCAAAACCCATAATATAATCCTGCATCTCTGTCAACCTGAGTACTACGTGAGGAGCTCTTCCTTACTGTTATGCAGATGGACTCATTTGCCAGATTTTCGAAGAATAAGTCATTTTCGTCTAATTTCAATCTTGCTCTGTCTGCAATATTAAACGAAAGGATAGGAAAGTCGGATCTTTCAAGTTTTGCTAAAGATCCATGAAAGCATTTATCGAAAGGGTCTGCAGCTCGTAAATGAAAACCTCTTGAAATTAGTAACTCTGGCAGTTCAGTCATAAGTTGATAGTATGCTGAATCTGTTAAATATGATAGAACAGCACCAATGTCGCTAATTACTCCACTTACAGCGTCTCCTTTATAGGCAAACACCTTTGGATCAATATCATTTTTTTTATCTCCTAAACTCAAACTTTCTAAAGAAAGTTGGTAATGAGATCCATCTGAGAAGAAAGGTCAGTGTTGTGTGACGCTCCACATCCGCCAGATCACCTAATGCGAGTGTGGCCTGTGAATTTATCAGCTCCGAGATGGGTGAGCCAATGAGTGAATGATGGATACAGTGGACTAAGTCCAAATACTCCGTAAACATCCTCTTGATTAAATAATTTAGTTGATTTGAAAGTGTCGCAGAGAGTGATGTATATAGTTTGAAGAAAATGAAGCAGCATACATTGGCTTAAATATGAGAATATGAGTTAGAAGAAGACGTCCATATTATTAGCATGATTCACCTTCTTCTCACTTTTCTGTTTAACAAAAGAAAACATATTATTAGCATGATGCAACTAACTACTCACTGCTTAAGACAACACATGTAACATATGTGTGGCCTTTGTTTAGATGTAAAATATTTTATGAAATATTTTCCATAACTTGCTCGTTTGACTTAATTCAATCAAATTTACAAATTTGGCCGAGAAGTCGTTCAAGGGCAATGGGAGAACAATCTAGCTGGTTTTCTGGAACTCGCAGAACTTTAACTCACTTAACTGGTGTTGAATCATTCAGGAATCTGAAATGGGGCTAAATTAGGGCAAAAGCTTTTTAAAACACCTTATAATCTCCATTTGCATTGCCTTGAAATTGTCTGATAAGGTCTATTGTTCTGAAATCAACTGCACAATGTCAAAACATAAACTATATGGGTACAGTTTAAGTAGGAGCACACGAAACAAAGGTTAAACAATATCGTACAGAATGAAACTCATTCAATAAATCACTGTTACTTTATTCGGTCAGATTAATGCAGTCGGAAATCATTCTGTTTCTTATAGTGTTAGCTGGAATATAGAGTTGTGAATTCACAAAACATACAAGGCACACTGATATCCCAGCGTTTGTCGTTTCAAGTAGGTATATAGAAGTTATATCACACTCTAAGTACTCATTATCAGAAAGTGGTTAAATGGTAAAACTCTAGTGATAGTAATTTTTCATCAATGCAATTTCACTTCTTATAAGGTACAAGACAGACACTATAAATACGAATTCAAATCAATTCTGCATATGATAAGTGAAATTAAACATCTTGAATTAGTAAATCTTCCACTTCACTAGTAAGTTTGTAGTACGCTGAATAGGAGGAAAAAAGATGGTCTGGTGATGGTGTTATATATCAAATCCACTTCTGACAGTTTTAAATTGCGCTTTGAAATTTTCATTTTCAAGGTTATCAGTTTTGTGGAAAGAGAGAAACAATGAATGAGTTGCAAGGTTACTCCTTTTCGGAGGGGTGGAGGGCTTCCACGGACTAGTGAGATTAAAGTTAACAGTACCGAGAATCTGAAGAAACGGTGAATGAGTTTGAAGAAGATGGACATTTGCTTGATACAAATAATTTAAGCAAATATATTATTAGCATGATTCCTCTTCTACTTAAAACAAACATATTTCTGGCATTTGATTGATCAGAAATAGTTTTTACATATCACTTGAGATTCAAACAAATATATAACTGGGGACAGTTATGTCTCCAGGCTCCAGCAGTCTTTCACGAACCCTCGACCTTAAGTACTGATTGTTAAAGAACCAGTACTGTGTTCTGAGCAAACCTGAGAAAAAACTGCAGACATAGCTTCAGCAAGTCGGCAATAAAACAGGGTATGTGCAAAAGATACATATCATTTCTCACAGCCATAGTAGTTAGTACGCTCTGCTATGCCTTTGTACATCCGTCAAATCGCATATTGCACCATAAACAATAAATGAATTTGAACTGCCTAAATAATACCATGTACTGAAGATATGGATCATTAGCATACATAACATAAGATAAGTTAATTGCCAATATATTACTTTTGCAAGACTTTGTTAATTGCCTAAACAACCAGTAATTTGTTTTCTGAGCAACGCTGAAAAAAATCTGCAGGCTGTAAACAAATTGATTACAGTCTTAATAAAGATAAAAATATATTATATTAAAATCAATCGAGTTTTTGAAACAACTTTCTAATTGTATTTATACCCCGCAATAATATTTCAAAGGCTAGTATTCATAGACAATCGCAAGTTGTCTAAATCAAAACCCACAACATAATCCTGCATCGCTGTCAACCCGATAACAGTTAGATTCCTCATTTTTGCACTGCGTGAGGAGCTCTTCCTTACTGTCATGCAAATGGACTCATTTGCCAGACTTTCGAAGAATAAGTCATTTTCGTCCAATTTCAAACTTGCTCCGTCTGCAAAATTAAACGAAAGGATAGGAAAGTCGGATCTTTCAAGTTTTTCTAAAGAACCATGAAAGCATTTATCGAAAGGGTCTGCAGCTCGCAATTGAAAACCTCTTGAAATTAGTAAATCTTGCACTTCAATAAACAGTTGGTAGTATGCTGAATCCGTTAAATATGATAGAACAGCACCAGTGTCGATAATTACTCCACTTCCAGCGTCCCCTTTATAGGCAAACACCTTTGGATCTATATCAAGTTTTTTATCTCCAAAACTCAAACATTCTAAAGAAAGTTGGTAATGAGATCCATCAGAGAAGAAAGCTGTTGTGTGACCCTCCACATCCGCCACATCACCTAATGCGAGTGTGTCCTGTGAATGGATATATCTGGTTATATCCCATTTATATAAAATGAAAATTTATTAGCTCCGAGATCAGTGAGCCAATGAGTGAATGATGGATACCTTGTACTACTACCACAAGGGAAATAGTAGTGAGTGGAAGAGGTTTCTGGGGAATACTTCAATTTTTTGTCCCTTGAATCACCGACAACCCAAGTAGCACGACTACCTGTGTCCATCGCAAGATATTGTGGAACAGGCGGATTGCCTATGGACACATTGACAAAAAAAAGATGGTCTGGTGATGGTGTTATCAAATCCACCTCTGCACCTTCCCGTGGCTGTTTTGAATTGCGCGTTAAGAAATTTTCAAGGTTATCAGTTTTGTGGAAAGGGAGAGAGGGAGAGAAACGGTGAATGAGTTGCAAGGTAACTCCTTTCCGGAGTGGTGGAGGGCTTCCACGGACTAGTGAGATTAAAGTTATGAGTACAGAGAAATAACTAAGCAAGTAACTTGGTGATGTTATTGCCATTTTGTAGGGTGTGAACAATTGATGTGAATAAGTTGCAGAGAATGATGTATATAGTTGAAGAAAATGAAGCAGCATACATTTGCTTAACAGCATGATTCACCTTCTTCGCACGCCACCTAATACAAACATACTTCTGGCATTTGCTTGATTAAAAATAACCACCGTAAGAAATAGTATTAGAATGATGCAACTACTATCTCCTTCAAACAACATATGCATGGCCTTTGTTTAGATGAAAAATATTTTATGAATGTGGAGATAAACAATCACATGGATTTTTTCATAACTTGCTCGTTTGACTGAATTCAATCAGATTTACAAATTTGGACGAGAAGTCGTTTAAGGGCAACGGGAGAACAAATCTAGAGGGTTTTCTGGAACCCACAAAAACTTTAACTGGTTTAACTGGTGCTGAATCATTCAGAAACCAGAAATGGTGCTAAATTGGGACAAAAGCTTCTTAAAACACCTTATAATCTCCATTTGCATTGCCTTGGAATTTTTTTGGTGATATATATGCCTTGTTGTTCTTAGAAGAGGGATCGTCTGATAAGATCTGTTGTGCCTAAATGCACATTGTCAAAACATAAACATTATCATTTGGGCAAGGCATCTGAAGTGACCTTAGAAATCATATCCTGAAATTAATAAAACAGGAGTAGAAAGCAAACAACCAGTACTATGTTTTCTGCGCAAAGCTGAGAAAATACTGCAGAAATAGCTTCAGCAAGTAGGCAACAGAACAGCGTACGTGTATAAGATATGGACAGAAGGTTCCCTTACAAATTTGAAAACATTTATGAAATATTAACAAGAAAACCCTCTGATTACTTGGTGACACCAATTTTTATACCTCTTGAAATCCTGCTTCTTCTAAGTATGCTCTTTTCATAAATTTTACGGATAAATCTTGATCTAGTGCATTAAAATTTTGGAGCAAATTAACTCTATCAATGCATGACAGCTTATGCATGTAGAACAGACTCATCTCAGGAATGCTTGAACTGAAAAAATATAGAAGCAGACATAGTAAACTAAAAAATATTGTCAGCTTTATTAATTTATAACCAAAGTACATACAGAGTGAAAATCCTAATAACCCAAAAGAATAACTGGCAAAAACGAATCTAAATTACAATTTATATGATCAAAACTAACAAATGTAAGATTCTTAAAAAAATCGCTAGTAATTCACTGTTCCGGATCATGATCTGCAGTTTTTGAACTAGGCATATTAAGGAGGAAGGTCACAGTCTTAGGGCAATGCGAGGACAACGTACTTGACAGCTTTTCTGTAACACACGGATGACATTCCAAACACCTTATCATCTTCATCACCAGAAGTAAGTCTCTCGAGGAAGTTATAAGTAGATCTGCATTGCTTTGAAATGTTACTGGATTATCATACAAAATAAATTTTCAAATTATCTATATATGCATCCTCCACCCCCAGACTCATTTAATCAGAAACGGTTTTGAGTACGAGCTCGTACAAAGCTTTACAAATCACCAAAAATTAGAGTTATGTGTATAGTATTTTCAAATTATACCAAGAAATTTGAGATTTAATCATTTTTATTTATTGTCTCTTCAAATTTTATTTTATTTTACCTAACTATATGTAAAAAATTGAAATTAAAGTAAGAGCACTCCCTTGCCTTTGTAGATAGATACAAGGATTCGAAGACATCGGAAGACCAGTTTCACGAAAGAAAAGCGTTTTATAATTCCGTGTGACAGTGATCTTTATACTTTTCTTCTATATAGAATAGGAGAATAATGATATAATTTCATGAGATTAAAAAGTTTCATTTAAAAAGACTAAATTACCCCTATTATTTATAATTCTGTGACAGTGTTCTTTATACTTTTCTTCTCTTCTATATATAATAGGAAAACAATGTTATAATTTCATGAGATTAAAAAGTCTCATTGAAAAGATTAAATTACCCATGTTTTTAATATTTATATAAATTAAGTGATTTGTGAGAATCGAACTCAAGTTATTTCATTCAACTATACCATCTATTACCACTACATCATATTATCACATGTGTTTTTTATCATACACATAATATGTAAGTGTGATAAATGAATATTTTATTTAACTTTAAAGATACGTACTTGAATTCCGCAAAAAAAAAATAGTTAGTTGAATATTTGTACAGTTAGTTTTAAAGAATTGAATTTCAGATATAAAATTAGGCATATTACATAAATGGATTATTATCTTATTTATTTATTATTTTTTAGTTTGAAAATATATCTTATATATTTTAACATATTTTTTAATATAAAAAGTAATTAAAATGTCTATATATAATTTTTTAATAAATATTGAAGATAAAATCGCTTATATATAAATAATATATATTGGCATTACATATTTAGATAAGTTCGAATTATAATGAGTCAATGCATTTCAGAACTTGGTCTATTGTTCAAAAAATACTCGAAATTTGACTACATGACCCGACCGAAAAACATCGTCACATTCTACGTTTAGTAAATTTAAATTTCAAGCTCGGCGAGAATATCTTACCAATAATGTGAAATTTTGACAATTGATTATTTATATTAAAATTATTAACTTCAATAGTAACGTTTTATTATTTTTGGGATTTGTCATGATTTTAAGAATATTTGAAATTTGAAATGATATCTCACCAGATTTGTTAAAACTACGATGATATATCAAATCGATTTATTTTTCATTTTTCACTTTAAAAAAACTAGTTTTTAAAAAAAAAATCTTTTAGATCAAAAATATTCATTGATCAAGATAATATTGTACAAATATTTTGAATTATTCAAATAAAGGTTATATCTATACTGTATTGTAATATTTGATTCAATGCATTTTTATATTATTTAAGGGAAAAACATATATTGTTCAATAATTTGAAAGAATTAACCAGTTCAACTGATATTTATAAAACTTTATCGAACTAAAATTTTTTAATTTTAGGAGAATAGTATAAAATGTTATCAAATTATTATATGAAAAAATATTAGAGTCATAATGAAAGAAATTTAAAAACGATTGAAATAACAATATAAATATAAATTTTCTTTATCAAGAATAAGACTTAAAAATATATAATTTATTTTTGTGTTACTACCATGATTGATACCTGGTTGCGTAAAAAATAGATATGGATTGTTTGACAGTGATAATGTGAATACCATATATAAATTATAGAAATTTATTTATTACATAATTTTAATTTTTGAATAATTATAAATGCAAGTTATTTAAGTAATCAATTATCTCAGTGGATGTTAATAATGATTATACATGTACATAAATAAGATATTTAACATATAAATAATTGAAACCATTATAATTTACTAAGAGATATAACATACAATAATTTACATGCTAAAACATATCCTGTTTATTTGTATTCAAGATTTTGGTCAATTTTGTATTCAACATAAATGTTAATTTTTAGCTTTTTATTTGTAAACATACTAACGGCATTCTACGGATTAAATTTAATCGTTTCGTTATAAACGTACACTTACTACTCTGTTTATATTCATTCATTAAATATAAAATAACGAGTAATAAAATTATAATATAATAATAGTTGAGGGGATATTCACTCCTAAAAGTGAGGAAGCATTCGAAGCTCCTAATGTTATAGAGGAGGAAATGGAGCTTGTTGGAGAGAAATTTTATCTTCATTTCTTCAAAATTTAACTCAACAGCATATATAAGGATATTGTTGAAATTGCTTTATAACATTATAATTGCATGATGTATAAAAAAATTCTAGATAATGACCCGTGTCTGGCACGGCTTATTATGCTAGTTTTTAAAATAACTGTTTAACGCTCATCGACAGGGTTCAAAGAAAGGGTGGAAAAGTCATAAATGTAGAAATAGAAACATCTTCCCAAACGAAGGGGACTGAACAGACTTTCAAAACTGTGATCATGTTTCGTCTTTTGAATTTATTTGATTAAGGACAAAATAGTTTTATATAATTTTAAGCAACCTATTTTTATTTAAATTTCCATTAACTATAAAAATATTAATATATAAAAATATTAATATACGCTACTATTACAAATGATAAAACAAATTATTTTGTAAGATTTTATTTGTAATGAGCGTTATCAAATTTTTGTATGTACTCTTTTAAGATTTTAGTATAAAGCTTGAGATGTGATTTGTTTAAAAAAAATAACTTTATTTCGCCTAAATAATAAATAAGTAAATAAATAGAATAAAATTATATTTTACTTGAGATGTAATTTGTTTACAAAAATTAATTTTATTATTCTTAAATAAATAAATAAGTAAATAAATAGAACAAAATTACATTTTAAATATAATTAACATAAAAATAAATTTGATAAAAAGATGTGGGACAGATGATCAAATATTATATTTCGTAATCTAGTAACCTTGACATTGTTAGCTGTTCGTTAAAAAAAGTTTCAGGGACAGCCCACAGTATTAGTTGCTGGTAGACTGCCAATTCGGATAACCGGTTCGGTTTCGGATGCGATTCGGTTCGAGTCTAATGCGGATTAAAATCGGATAAAATTTGGATTAAGATCGGACAAAATTCTGTTCGGATTAAATTCGGTTCAGATATTTTCGGATCATAACTTATTTATTTTTTCAATTTTTGAGATTAAAAAAATATCTTTTTTATTTAATTTAGTATTTTTATTGTAATATAATGTACTTTTATAAAATAATATGATTAAATAAGTATGTTATCATAAACATAAAATTGTTTAAAGTATAAATTTTGCTTATTTCGGGTCATATACGGTTCGGGTATTATATTATTCGGTTTTAATCGGTTCAAAGTTATAATCAGATCTTGTATTTCGGATCATTTTCGGTTAAATTTTCGGTTCGGGTATTTTTCGGATCGGTTTAAATCGGTTTTCGGATAAATATCGGATTGTATGATTCAGATCTCGGATCGGATCTCGGTTTCATGAATTTCGGTTCGATTTTTCGGATCCAGAACCATTTTGTGAGGTCTAGTTTTACGTGGTTGGTTTGGGGATATGTTCTTGACCCTGTTAGTATTCTACGTACATAATAAAAAAATTCTTAAGAAATTATTTTTCGACATTAGATTATGAAAACTTTCTGAAATTCAAAGGCACAATCTATATATTCGATAATCTAACTAACGAATATGACAGTTTCTTCTGTAAATGGAACAGTCTCTTTCACGAGTGAGACAGAATCAATTTAATTACATAATCTAAATTACTGAAATATAAATGTAGTAATAAAAAAATTAAATAATGCAGAACATCAAGACGTTTTTACTTGTTTCGACCCCTACTTCTAGATCTAAGTCCACATGCCAACTAGCATGAAAAATGTATTAATTATATCAACTTCAATAAAAAAACTTAAGATCTTTCTTTAATTATAAACGAATAGTCACAAAAGAACACTTTCCCTTGGCACACTTAGCTACCTAGAACTACCCTACTGCTACCACCTAGCCCACCGGCTAACTTATCTAATCCTTTGAAAACAAAACCTTGTCACATTCCGTCACAAGTTGATATTACCACATGCAATGAATAACAATGAAAGTTTACAACTCAAACTAGATTCTTGTTTGACTGGATATTCAAGATACAAAACAAGCCGGCCCGGGCCTTAAATGTGTCTCATTTTTTCTCGAAAATCTGGCCCGGCTCAAAACACTGATAAAGCCCAGATCTAAAAAAATCAGGATAAAAACCCAGATCTAAAAAAAACCCGGATAAAAGTCCGGATCTAAAAAAGTCCGGGCTTTTTGAAAAGCCCGATTAAAAAACCGATTTTTTTATATATAAAATTTGAAAATATACAATAGTTTTTATGATTTTAAAAAATTACATTATAATATTAGAAGCAATTAAGTTATATATGATTTTTTATATAT
The DNA here is from genome assembly GCF_009905375.1 of Apium graveolens. Taxonomy (NCBI): domain Eukaryota; kingdom Viridiplantae; phylum Streptophyta; class Magnoliopsida; order Apiales; family Apiaceae; genus Apium; species Apium graveolens. The sequence goes on from NC_133648.1 coordinate 383,620, forward strand.
TATATTAAAAATAATTATTTATTTCAGTGTCTAAACTACTCTATCTGATATATTAAAAATAGTTTTGAATTTGGGTGGCCTGTTTGGCTGTTTTAGTGCAATGATCATTTTTTAAGATATATGATGAAAATCAGAAAGTACGTCCAACGGTACAATCTCTTTTTTCAGCCCATTTTATCACTCTGACCTCCTCTACAATTTATTTCCTCTGTTTTCACTTTGTTTGTTATTTCCTTCCTTTTTTCCCTTAAAATTAATTAATTTTATACATTAAAAATTTGCCTATTTTCTATTATGATTTTTTGTTGAAATTAATTTAAAATTTTGTGTTAATTTACTCATCAATAATACGACACTTATTCTTACAAAGTACTAAACGTTTTAACTGATAATTTATTAGTAATAATATTATTTTTAATAAAGGATTGAAAATCGAAAATCCTTAAATCAAAATTTTTAATGTCTCGTAAATTATAATATACTAACTTACACCCGTGTGATGCACGAGTTCCCATTAATATTTATATATTTACTATAAATAATAAAATGAAATTTTAATATAAATAATTAAATACTAAAGTAACAATTATATAATATTTGAATAAAATTTGTTATTGAGAGGATTCGAACCTGAAAACTTATTCGTATCTTTATAAATACTAATATAAATGTTTTTTGTTCGAGAGATTCGAACCTGAGATCTTGACTATTGTATTATTTTAACGGTTCTAATTGATTAAAAAGATCCGACGGTCGTGAGAGTGAATAACCAAAAGGGAGGTTGAACTAAATTATACATTATTCCGGTTATTATAGTTTAGTATAGATTATAGATTACTTAAGTATCAAATAAATATTTAAATATTCTTTTTTTATATTTCGTCATTTTAATTTTATAGTAATGTATTAAATTATTATTTTAAACTATTATTTTAAAAAACAATTATAACTTATAAGTTATGATTTACCAAACACATTAACAACTTATAAGTAATATTATCCAAACGGCTAAATAACTTATAAGTTACAAGATTCATATTACTTATAGACACTTTTAAACTTTAAGTTATAAGTTACATTTTTTAAAATATCCCAAACGGGTATTGAGAAGCAGCTATACAAGTACTTTGGTGTGATTGCCATTTGTTAATGGTGTGAAGAATTGTCATTTAACTTGAAATCATGTAAACGCTGCCATTCAACCACCATAAACAATAATATTTTCGTGATGCAATGCCACTGCTCCCTACTAACAGCACACTTATGGCCTTTGGATGTAAGAAAATTTATCCTTTTCACGATCCTTATGAATTGTATCCATCCCCAGCACCAGCCCGTGTAGTCGTTCATCCATTCCTCTGGAGGCCATATGTTGGGTTTCAATTGTTGGGGGATTTCTCTGATAGTTTTGTGTTTTTGTTACGGATTTGATTAATCATTTTACAACAGACGGTGCCAGAATGTTGGTGATGGTGCCAGAATGTTGGTGCAGCGAATTTACCAAAATATCAAAGTACTAAATTTGGTAATTATCTTCCGGTGATTGAAGACCTTGAAGACTTTAATAGTGTTTTGAACATCTTCCCGAATTCTACGGGCATACGTCAGAAACGTCGTCCGGTGAGCGGGAAAAGGGCGATAGCATTAAAAGAAGAAGTGGACCGGTTATTGGAAGTGGGATTGATTAGAGAATCATTTTACCCCGAATGGCTTGCAAATCCAGTGCTGGTGAAAAAGTCAAATGGAAAGTGGAGGACGTGTGTGGATTTCACAGACCTCAACAAAGCCTGCCCGAAGGATAGCTTCCCGCTCCCACGAATTGATCAGTTGGTTGATGCGACGGCAGGACATGCCTTGCTAAGTTTTATGGATGCATACTCTGGTTACAATCAGATTCCCATGTATGGTCCCGATCAAGAGCATACGTCTTTCATTACTGACAGGGGGCTGTACTGCTATATCGGAATGCCGTTTGGATTGATCAACGCCGGCGCAACATATCAGCGGCTGGTAAACATGATGTTCAAGAACCAGATTGGGAGAACCATGGAGGTGTATGTGGATGATATGTTGGTAAAGTCCAAAGTGGCAAATGACCATATCAAACATTTGATGGAAATGTTTAACATCCTAAGAAGGTTTCGTATGAAGTTCAACCCGCAAAAGTGTGTATTCGGCGTGGAGTCAGGAAAGTTTCTCGGGTTCATCGTCAACCATAGAGGAATTGAGGCCAACCCCGCAAAGATCAAGGCATTGCTAGACATGAAATCACCCACCACTGTGAAACAGGTGCAGAATTTAACTAGGAGGATTGCTGCGTTGAATCGATTCATTTCCAAATCGTCCGACAGATGTAAAGAATTCTTCAAAGCCATTAAGTTGGCAGGAAAAGATTTCATATGGACACCAGAATGTGAAGAGGCCTTCAAAAAAATCAAGGAACAACTAGGAAACCCTCCCATGTTGTCAAAGCCATTAGAGGGGGAATCTTTGATACTGTACCTCGCGGTGTCTGAGTATTCAATCAGCGCAGTTCTGGTGAGAGAGGAAGATGGGCAGCAGTCACCCGTGTACTATGTGAGCAAGCGGTTGCATGACGCTGAAACTCGTTACACGAGTATGGAGAAGCTGGTTTATGCCCTGATCCTTGCATCGAGGAAATTACGACCATATTTTCAGGCCCACAGAGTTGAAATCCGTACGGCATACCCGCTAAAGTAAGTACTTCACAAACCAGAGTCATCAGGGAGAATGCTGAAATGGGCTGTGGAGTTGGGACAGTTTGATTTGGAATACATGCCCGAACGGCGATTAGAGGACAGGCTTTAGCCGATTTCTTGTTGGAATTTGACTCTGCAGTGGATGATAGGGCTTTAGTGATGTTACATCCCCCTCATGTTGAGGAGTCTCTGGAGGAATTTCCACATCCCTGGTGGATCTTGCATGTGGATGGGGCAGTTAACAATGGAGGAGCAGGTGCGGGTATAGTACTCGTGTCTCCAGAAGGCCATCATCTGATGAGCGCAATTCATTTCAAGTTTTATGCAACGAATAACGACGCAGAGTATGAGGCATTAATTAATGGCCTAAAGATTGCTTTGGAAATGGGAGTGCGAAACTTAATTGCGAGGAGTGACTCGGAGCTGGTGGTGAATCAGGTAAATGGGGGGTTCCAAGCGCGAGGCCCGCGAACGAAATTGTACTTGAGAAGCGCGCAACGCTTAATTGGAATGTTCAAGGAGGTTAGGTTGGAATGTGTGCCACGGGAGAAGAACAACAATGCGGATGCTCTAGCGAAAATGGGGTCGCAACAGGAGTCTGTGTTGTTGGGATCCATACCTCTTGAAATCCAGGAGATTCCTAATATCCCGGAGATAGAAATTATGCAAGTGGATGAGGCTCCCAAGAAAACATGGATGACGCCCATTCTTGCGTACATTCACAAAGGAACACTTCCTGAGGATAAATTCAAATCTCGTCGACTCCGCTACCAGGCTGCAAAGTATGTGGTATACGACGAGGTTCTGTATAAGAGAGGCTTCAATCAACCGCTGCTTAGATGTGTTGATGAAGAAGAAGGAAATTACATACTGAGGGAGGTACATGAAGGAATTTGTGGTAATCACTCGGGGGGTAGTTCGTTGGCAATGAAAGTTTTGCGCCAAGGGTATTATTGGCCTACGATGAAGGAAGATGCAGTGAACTTCGTTAGAGCATGTGATCGCTGCCAACGCTTTGCAAACTACTCATCTATGTCGGCGACGCTCTTAACATCTATGGTAAGTCCGTGGCCATTTTCCATGTGGGGAATAGATCTTATTGGCGAGCTCCCCAAGGCTAAAGGAGATGTCAAGTATGTTGTGGTCGCAGTTGATTATTTTACTAAGTGGGTAGAAGCTATGCCACTAGCAACTATCACCGCAAAGAAAATCAGAGATTTTGTTTTCAACTCCATTGTATGCAGGTTTGGTATCCCTTATAAGCTTGTGTCAAACAATGGAAAACAGTTTGACAGCAAGGAGTTGCGACAGTTATGTGAGGATCTGAAAATCAAGAAGGAATTTGCAGCGGTTTATCATCCACAAAGTAATGGACAGACAGAGGTTGTTAATAAAATAATAAAGCATACTCTCAAGACCAAACTGGAAGAGCGCAAAGGAAATTGGCCTGAAGAACTCCCAAAAGTGATGTGGTCCTACAACACCACCCCACGATCAACTACGGGGGAGACTCCATTTATGCTGACTTACGGCTATGAAGCTATGGTCCCTGTGGAGGTTGGTTCAGGATCACTTCGCAGAGACCGTTACTCGGAGGGAGATGCAGAGGTTAATCAAAGGCTTCATTTGGATCTTTTGGAAAAACGAGGGAAAATTCTCAGTTGAGGCTTGCGGCATATTAGCAACGTGCTGCAAGGTACTATAACAAGAAGGTAAAAGGACAACTGTTGAAGGTAGGAGATTTGGTGCTCAGAAAGGTGATGCCAAACACAAAGAATCTCCAACATGGAGTGTTTGGAGCTAATTGGGAAGGACCATACAAGATAAAGGCGATCTTGTGGAAAGGGACCTATCACCTTGAAGATATGGAAGGAAAGCTGGTTCCACGGGCTTGGAACGCGGAGCATCTCCGAAAATATTATCAGTAAGGCGCGGCTTTGGCCCCTTACATACCTCTTTTTATTATAAACTTAGGGCTATGCCCAGATTATAGACTAGAAGCAATAAATTTCCTCCTAGTCTAGGGGGTAGTGCATGTACTACTTACCTTGGAACTAGTTGAAGGATCATCTTTCGAATAAATTCCCCACAAAGCATAGTAGCCGTAGGACTGGTGCACTTTTTGACACCAGAGCGCATTATTAATAAAATTTTTTGAAATTTCCCAAAGGCTGTTTATTTGCTTGGCTTTATGACGCGTCCTGCGTACAGGACGCGCCCTGAGAAGTAATTTTGTATATGTATTGAAATCTATGATGAATAAAAGGAACAATTAAACTCAAGGAAAAATAAACTAAGACGCGTCTTGTGTCTAGGGACGTGCCCAACTAATCTTGGTTGATGCTCCTTTAATTTTGTGCTCTAATTTTGGCACTCCATAATTAAAAATTCTAACGCGCCTTCAAGAAGGACGCGTCCAGACTAAACATATCTATTGGAATAGGAGGTAGACGCGTTAAGACACCAGGACGCGCCCCTCATGCTTTGTGCCTTATCTAAATACATGAGTACAACATGATATCATGCTCATTAAGAATACACTATCCAGGTAATTCAAAAACAAAACAAACAAAGACGCGTCCTAATCAATGAGGACGCGCCCATAAAGGACGACTGCTTAGCTTGTAATGATAAAGGAAATAGCAACAGTATCTAAGAGGGGACGCGTCCTTATCTTAGGGCGTGCCCCCTATAGGTAAACAAGATGATCAGGAAAGCATAGCATGCAAGAAGATAATCAAGAAAGTAAAATTTGCATGGTCAAGACAGAAAAAGTTTTGTACAAGTAGATGAAATTCAGAGAGTAATAATCAAAGTTTACAACTTGCAAGGCTTAAAAGGGGCCCGCACCCTTAAATAGTTCTGATAAAAGTTGCAAGAATAAAACGAAGTCGTGTCCTAAGCAGGGGGCGCGTCCTGAGGCTTGTCTTGGTCGCCTGCAAGTGGAGGCTGAGTGTTGAGGGGGGAAGGTGCAGGGGACGCGTCCTCTTCCTCTAAGCCCAGGAAAATTCTCTTGTTTTTGATAGAGTCTGCGGCCCTCACCCTGAAATCTTTGACCCAAATCTGGGTGTCTGCATCAAACTTGAAAAAGGTATATTCTGGGTCATTTGCAATAAACCCAGAACACCACTCTTCAAAACCAGCTGCAAAGCCAGCTTGGTACACTAATTTCTTCTCCTCTCTCCAGCCATGCAGCATGTCATCATTCAGTGTGTCAAGCTCCATCTGTATGGTAGAATTTAGAGCGATAACACTCTCCATTGTTTTCTCTATTGAGTCGATATTGCCTTTCAGTGTTGAGTTCTCACCCTCAAGACGCGTCCTGTCCTCTTGCAGGCGCTTGATCTCAGCATCTTTTTCTTGGATGAGCAAATTGATGTGTTTCTCTAGAGATTTGATCTTGTCTTCAGCTTGGCATTTGGCGTTGTCAGTGACGGCAAGGCGCGCCCTGAGTCTGGCAGCCATGTTGGCACTTTGCCCGGCGTGCAAGTGAAGCTCAGCTGCAGCCCTCACCATTGCCTCCTCTGTCTGTTGCTCTGTCCTAAAAGTCTAACCCCTAACCTCATCCTCAGTGAATGCACCAGCTGAAGACGCGCCCAAATATCTGAGGACGAAGGATTGGTCATCAGGAACAATCTTTTGACGCTTGGAGGGCGCGTCCTCATTAACAGCAGGGATGTCAGGTGCTGTGGTGGTCATGATCTTGGGTGAGAGTGGAGGAGTTACAGTAGGAGTAGGGTTTTTTATCTTTGGATCAGAATTTACAAGAGTTTGCTTCTTTGCCCTTAGCTTTCTGGAAGCTCCGATAGCGAAACCCTTTGGAAGAGAAGCCATGTCTGGAACATAAACACGGGAAAATATTAGTCTCATAAGGAAGACGCGTCCTGATAGTAGGACGCGCCAATAACATAATTTAAAATATTATCAATGCATAAATGTCAAATAGAATGCATATGGAGACATGTAAATGCATAAAGCGATATCAAGGAAAACGTATGTGAAGGGGTCAAAAATGCATAAGTGACCATGACGCGTCTTGAACATACGACGCGTCCTGCTGATAGACATTGATTACAATGTGTGTTATGAGGAAAAAGTGGGTGACATATTAACAATGTCAGTTACAAAAATTACTAGAAGACGCGCCCTGAAATTTAAGCGCGCCTGAAACAAAGACATATATGTGGGAAACGCTTGTAAAATTAGATCAAGCCTTGCTTGTATAACACAATCATGTGCATAACATGTCAAAGAAACAAGACGCGTCCTACAAATTTTGGATGATTCGGTAAGACGCGTGAAGCTTTGGGCGCGTCTAAAAAGAGTGACGCGTCCTCTCTCATATATACTTACCTTGTTCTAAGTCGAATTGCTTACTGATATCAATTTCGACCACCTCTGTGGCACTAAGGCCCCTGGTTTTTTCTGAGGCTATAAGTATAGGTTTGCCATTATGAAATTCACGGAACTTGCAGATAGAGCCAACCCGGGAAGATAACGCGCCCACCCGTTTGAGGTTGTCTTCTGTTATCATGTCTTTGAGGTTGAAGTGTTTCTCTGCATACTGGAGTACTTTATCTGCTCTTTTCTTTCTTTTTCCTGTTAATTCCTTTTGAGTTCTCTTGTCTAAAAATAAAAAAAAGAGTAAAATGAATGAGGACTTAAAGAGAGAGAGAAATTTGGAAAGTAGAGGACGCGTCCAGAATAAAGGACGCGTCGAGCTCATGAGGACACGTTTTGGAAATCACTCACTTGGTTCTAAGTTGTAGCGAACTCGGGTTATCTTGATGTCATAGACGTAGAAGAAAGGTTCCTTCCAATCCCTTTCGTGGTTGATCTTGCCTTCATTGAATCCCTTGTTGTTCAGCCACTTGTTGACTACAAGGAAGTGATAGCCAGGGATTGATTTTCTGATACTGTAAAATAAGCTGAATTCCTTTATGGAAGGCGCGCCCAGTCCAAGGTTGTGGTACATCATGTACAGAGCCCACGCTAGCTTGTACGAGTTTGGAGACAATTGAACCGGGGCAATGTCGTACCACTTCAAGATCTTTTTGATATATGGGTGTAAGGGCGCGCCCACGCCTAGAGAAATCAATTTTGGTGTGAGTACCATCCTAGGGATCTTTTGATTCCCAATGTTAAAGGTATGTGGCCTCATTGTACGAAGAGGGCGCGCCCAGATGCCTTCCATGTCGTAGTATTTCATGTGCCATTGAATTTCCAAGTTAGTTGCGGTAGAGTCGAGGGCAATGCAAGCTAGCTTGCCTTCTTTTTTCCTTCGGGCATTTTTATCTGCCTCAGTTAGAACACCAAGATTTGTCCAGTCACAATCTACTTCAACATCTGAGGGTTCCCAGTGTTCGAGAGGTGAATCAGATTTTTGAGGAGACACATGATACTTTTCAGGATCAGGAATCCTCTTTTCAAATTCGCTTACGCTAAGAGGGGACGCGTCCTGAGAAGAAGCCGCGTCCTGAGAAGCTGACGCGTCTGGAGTAGGAGACGCGTCCTCATCTGAAACAATTATGCGTCGGGTTTGTTGGCTAGTCGTGGCTACAATCTCGTCATCCGTCCAGTCTTCGATAGCATCTCTAGCATTGAGAACTGGAGTTCTTTTCCATTTAAATCCTTTCTTTTTTATTCTAGAGCTTATGGGGACATGATACATAGAATCGGAACTGGAATCAGGCATTATGGAGGTCTTTGATTTGAAGGAGTCGAAGACGCGTCTTTCTGCTTCAAGGAAAGAATTTGTCCTGTGAAGTTCTGGGAGCTCGGGCAGGAAGGAAATAGAAGGTGGGGAATAAATCCCAAGGAGCTTGTTGAGAACCTTGAACGGATGGAAAGGGGAAGATGAAGACGCGTCCTCTAGCTGAAATAAGAAGGAAGAAAATTTTGAGGACGCGTCTATGTTTATGAAACAACAGAGACTAAAAATATGTAAAGGCAAGGGAAAACAGAAGACGTCGTAAGGGCGCACCCAAAAGATTCTAACGAAGGAACTGAACTAAGGTGACGCGTCCTAAATATGATAATGCGTCTATTCTATGTGTTAAAAAAAATGATCAACAGGACGCACCCCCGGTGGAGGATGCGTCCAAAATGGTTACAATGCAGGAAATTGTAATCGGTTATGATCAATTTGGGGAAAGTTCATTTAAACCCTAAAAACATGTAATTAAAGAATCAAAAGAGCAAAATATGGAGATTTATTGTATATACACACATACATACATGATAAAAGTGAAGAACAGTTCATGAGAGCATGAGGAATATGCACGGTTTTTTTGCTCTTTCAAGCCGATTTACTCGACCAAATAAAGAAATAAAAGAAGATTCACATACCTCGTGAGTTGGGGGTTGGATTAAGCTAAAGAAATCGAGTAATGGCTGGTGGAATCGTCGGATTCTTGGACTTAACTTCTTGCAATGGCGATAATGGCGGTTTTTTGGAGAGAGAAAATAAAGAGCAAAGTGACAGTGATGTGATGTAATTGAGATATTTATAGAGAAGTAGGTGGATGACGTGTGCACCAGCTGTCACCTAACGGTTAGGTTGTAATTAGAAACCTTGGGCGCGTCTAGGTGTTAGGACGCGTCCTAACGTATTGCAATGGGGTAATCCAAATTTTGCTTATGGTTAAGTAAAATTCCAATTTTATTTTCAACTACAAATGGAATTTGGGGGGTAGTTGTTATACCCAAAATTTGGCATTGGATTGACTCGGGTCAAACGCGGGCTAGTTACAGTCAAACTCGGTATTGCATTATGGAAGTGAGGACGCGTCCAAGTCTATAGGACGCGCCTACTTGTAAGAAGATATGTCAGTTTGGTAATGAGGGAGCATGGGAGTGCATGATCAGGAAAGGACGCGCCCAAGCTCTATGGACGCGTCAATCATGGTGATAGTACCTTGCTAGTGTGAGCTTGTGACAATGGAAATTGGAGGACGCGCCTGTTTCTATCAGGGCGCGTCTTATTGCTGTGGCGTGCTGTAAGGAACGATTGATGGAGAAATAAGAATTGGTTTTGTAAATGTGAGGACGCGCCTAGATCTAGAAGCATTTTGTCAGGTCTAGTTTTACGTGGTTGGTTTGGGGATATGTTCTTGACCCTGTTAGTATTCTACGTACATAATAAAAAAATTCTTAAGAAATTATTTTTCGACCTTAGATTATGAAAACTTTCTGAAATTCAAAGGCACAATCTATATATTCGATAACCTAACTGACGAATATGACAGTTTCTTTTGTAAATGGAACAGTCTCTTTCACGAGTGAGACAGAATCAATTTAACTACAGAATCTAAATTACTGAAATATAAATGCATTAATAAAGAAATTAAATAATGCAGAACACCAAGACGTTTTCACTTGGTTCGGCCCCTACTTCTAGATCCAAGTCCACATGCCAACTAGCATGAAAAATGTATTAATTATATCAACTTCAATAAAAAAACTTACGATCTTTCTTTGATTATAAACGGATAGTCACAAAAGGACATTTTCCCTTACCACACTTGCTACCTAGAGCTACCCTACTGCTACCACCTAGCCCACCGGCTAACTTATCTAATCCTTTGAAAACAAGACCTTGTCACACCCCGGCACAGGTTGATATTACCACACGCAATGAATAACAATGAAAGTTTACAACTCAAACTAGATTCTTGTTTGACTGGATATTCAATATACAAAACAAGCCGGCCCGGGCCTTAAATGTGCCTCATTTTTTCTCGAAAATCCGGCCCGGCTCAAAACCCGAAAAACCCTGATAAAGCCCAGATCTAAAAAAATCTGGATAAAAGCCCAGATCTAAAAAAAACCCGGATAAAAGTCCGGATCTAAAAAAGCTCGGGCTTTTAGAAAAGCCCGATTAAAAAACCAATTTTTTTATATATAAAATTTGAAAATATACAATAGTTTTTATGATTTCAAAAAATTACATTATAATATTAGAAGCAGTTAAGGTATATATGATTATTTATATATTTTATTAAAAATAATTATTTATTTCAGTATCTAAACTAATCTATCTGATATATTAAAAATAGTTTTGAATTTGGGTGGCCTGTTTGGCTGTTTCAGTTTCAGTGCAATGATCATTTTTTAAGATATATGATGAAAATCAGAAAGTACGTCCAACGGTACAATCTCTTTTTTCAGCCCATTTTATCACTCTGACCTCCTCTACAATTTATTTCCTCTGTTTTCACTTTGTTTGTTATTTCCTTCCTTTTTTCCCTTAAAATTAATTAATTTTATACATTAAAAATTTACCTATTTTCTATTATAATTTTTTGTTGAAATTAATTTAAAATTTTGTGTTAATTTACTCATCAATAATACGACACTTATTCTTACAAGGTACTAAACGTTTTAACTGATAATTTATTAGTAATAATATTATTTTTAATAAAGGATTGAAAATCGAAAATCCTTAAATCAAAATTTTTAATGTCTCGTAAATTATAATATACTAACTTACACCCGTGTGATGCACGAGTTCCCATTAATATTTATATATTTACTATATATAATAAAACGAAATTTTAATATAAATAATTAAATACTAAAGTAACAATTATATAATATTTGAATAAAATTTGTTATTGAGAGGATTCGAACCTGCAAACTTATTCGTATCTTTATAAATACTAATATAAATGTTTTTTGTTCGAGAGATTCGAACCTGAGATCTTGACTATTGTATTATTTTAACGGTTCTAATTGATTAAGAAGATCCGACGGTCGTGAGAGTGAATAACCAAAAGGGAGGTTAAACTAAATTATACATTATTCCGGTTATTATAGTTTAGTATAGATTATAGATTACTTAAGTATCAAATAAATATTTAAATATTCTTTTTTTATATTTCGTCATTTTAATTTTATAGTAATGTATTAAATTATTATTTTAAACTATTATTTTAAAAAACAATTATAACTTATAAGTTATGATTTACCAAACACATTAACAACTTATAAGTAATATTATCCAAACGGCTAAATAACTTATAATTTACAAGATTCATATTACTTATAGACACTTTTAAACTTTAAGTTATAAGTTATATTTTTTAAAATATCCCAAACGGGTATTGAGAAGCAGCTATACAAGTACTTTGGTGTGATTGCCATTTGTTAATGGTGTGAAGAATTGTCATTTAACTTGAAATCATGTAAACGCTGCCATTCAACCACCATAAACAATAATATTTTCGTGATGCAATGCCACTGCTCCCTACTAACAGCACACTTATGGCCTTTGGATGTAAGAAAATTTATCCTTTTCACGATCCTTATGAATTGGATCCAGCCCCAGCACCAGCCCGTGTAGTCGTTCATCCATTCCTCTAGAGGCCATATGTTGGGTTTCAATTGTTGGGGGATTTCTCTGATAGTTTTGTGTTTTTGTTACGGATTTGATTAATCATTTTACAACAGACGGTGCCAGAATGTTGGTGACGGTGCCAGAATGTTGGTGCAGCGAATTTACCAAAATATCAAAGTACTAAATTTGGTACTTACCTGACTTCTATTCTCAATAAACTTTATTTTTAACAAAAATCGATCTAATATAAGTTGACTTCTATTTTCAATAAACTTTGTTTTTAACATAAATCGATTTATATTCTTTGTAAATTTTATTTTCAAATATTGAAAAGGCTAATCCCTTTAAAATATAAAGCCTGAAGGCTTATTACACAGACTTTTACTTTACTACCCTCCTAGCACCTTTGTAATTACAAATTTAACACACCCTTATCTCCATACTTTTCCTTACTAACGTATGTTTCATTCAAAATTATACACTACCCTTTAACAAATACAATACCTGTGCTCCCGGTTACCACACTTCAAGTCTCCTCTTTTATCCCATCCCATCTCCTCTCCCGGTTGTTTTTTATTGGTTGAAACAACAACCCGGTTCAGAAGACTATTTCTTCCGGTGATTGAAGACCTTGAAGACTTTAATAGTGTTTTTACATCTCTGTATCTTTAGTCTAATCTAAATTTCAAATTTGAATTCAAAATCAATTTCAATACTTCAATACTTACTTTTACTTTTTACCCAGCTTCCGAACCCACCCTCTTCAGATTTTAAGTTTTTCCGGCGATTTACTCAGGTATGAGGTCTCCTCTTTAATTTTGTTGTGTTAATTGAATTCTCAGATCTGCTGGTATTGTTTATTGCAACTGTTTCATGTAATAAATCGGACAATGTTTAATTTTTCAATGATTGGACATACAAGTTATTTAATGTTAGGTTGCATAATATGTATACCTCATATGTTATTGATTGCCCAGAACATCATAAATGTGTCTGTATGCCCTGTAATAAATTTGGAAAGTTTTCATTTCATTTCTCTTTTTAGTCTTTTAAATATACCTTCTTAGTTTTAATTTGTGTTATTTTTATTTGTTTGTAACCAGATATAGTGAGCTTTTGCTTAAAAGAATCAATACCATGAATTGATTCTGTGTCTTATTTCTATGTTATTGTAACCAGATTTGATGTCCTTTTGCTTCAAAGAATCAAAGAATGGAACAGTTCAATAATAAGAGACTTAAACATGAGAATATTGTGCAGGAAGTAGGCTAGTTTTTGCTTCTTACTTGCATACCTTTAATGTGTACATTGTGGGTTTAAATGTTGATCTTATTATATGATACTAAACTATATCTACGTACTCGCCTCTTACTAATTTATTTGTTTAAGGTGGTTTTACGACCAATGCGACCTCTCAATCGGCCAATGAAGTGTCGAAGAAAGCACGGAAACCAAATCCTGGTTTTTCTCTTTTCCCAACCCAGGGAAACTGTTTTGGAAACTATCAGTATCAAAACCATATTCCCATTACCCCAAATGGTAATTTTCTTGGCTAAATTATACTATAAAAGAAAGGTTGCCCTTCTAATAACATTATTAAAAACTTGATTTATTGACAGTTAGAGACTGTGTAAATAATGCGGATACCGTTACCCCATTGTCGCCTTTAGCAACAAATTTGAAGTTTTTACATAATACCATGTTATCTGAAAATTCTGATATTCCGAAGGACACGACTGTCTTCTTATCACCACACTTTTTACGCAAGCATGTTAAATGTATTAAGCGTAAGTCTTCACATTATTCAACAAAGTCATTTTGTATTCTTATTACACGTCAAATATCGTTCAAACATAATAAACTTTGTGGTCATATTCCAGGTCAATCTCGGGTTGTTTTAAAGGAGAATGTGCCTGCACAGAGTAAACAGAGTGCCCAACCTGTTTTACCAACTTCCACACTTACTCCATTGTCGCCTTTATCATCATTAGGTGCAAGAAAGTCCGAGAAGTCTGATTTTGTGAAGGACACAGTTGTTCTCGGGAAATCACACTTTGTACGGAAGCATGCTGAATGTATTGAACGTAAGTGTTCACGTTGTTGAACCAACTCATGTTGTATTATTACACGTCACATGTCTTTCAAACATTTTAAATTTTTTGTCATATTGCAGGTAAATCACATATGGTAGGCAAGGAGAATGTTCCTCCACGGAAGACACATATTGCGGAACCTTTTGTACCAACTTCCACATTTAGTAAGTTGCTTTATAGAAAATTGTTACCAAATTTATATGACATGTACGTTCAACCGATTGATCTGAGGTAATTGTTTCTAGGTGGAAAAAATTGTGATATGAGTAATGAAAAGAGGATGGATGGCGGTTATACAAAACCGAATGTGACCTACAGAAATATGAAAATATCCAAACCTCTGCCTACAATTACTAAAGGAAATCATGGTAATTACTCTCTCCCTCTAAGCACCATATATTAAATATAATATTTTAACATTTGTAGTTTCTAAATGAAATGTCACATTACTAATAGGCGTGAAGAACGTACCAATGCACCCAAGAACCATACCCAGTTTTAGCACGAGTAAAGGGCTGCCTTTTGCATACACAACAGGTACACAGAGAATTAAAATATCCCTTAGTACAGATGATAAACGTACCACCGAAGAACGGAGTGTTCATCCTCAAAGTAGTCAGTTAACATTTGTTGACAAAGGGAAGAGGCCTATTCAGTTACAATCAAATGGGATAGGTAAAATAAATTTAATAATTGCATGTTAAAGCAGAGTTGATGGAAATTAAAAAATCATATTCCCGGTGGTGCAGATTTTGATGAAATGTCTGACACAGACAGTGATAATAGTGCTGTGTTCTCCGACCTAGGTAATATTTGTAAGAGGTCATTTTTTTTAACATATAAAATGTTAGCATTAATTGTAGTTAATTGTTTAATGCGCAGATGATGTGGAACAGTTCAATTTTGAATCCTATGAACAGATTATAAATCCACTTAATTGCCCACCACGTAAATTAGATTTTAATGAGATGGAGGGTCATGACGATAACTATGATCTCAACATTGACAATGGTATTAAAGTGGATCTATAAAAACGTAAATTGAGTTTTCTACATAATAAATGCTGCTACTGAGTAACCTCTACATTAACTTTGTTTCAGAGTTCTCCTATGTTGCGGGAATGCATAGTGATCAGTCTGATGGCGAATCGGAGGAAGGTATCTATATTGATATAATTTTTCTATATTTATTCAGGAACATCATATGAATCATGACCTTATGTTCTCAAATTGAAATGGTTGCAGAATTGGAGGAAGATGTCAATTGTGCCTCCTATGAGGAAATGAAACTTCCTACTGAATGTAAGATGATCCCATTGTACAAAGCCTAATCTAATTCCCTTCCTTAAATATTTTTATTTAATGTAAAAGGTTATGGATTTTGTTTTGCAGCTATAACGGAGTACGCTACACTAGGCCCTCCCAATGTCCGTTGTAGCAAGTGTGAAGCATGAATGTGGAAGGAAGAACGTGTAAACAAAAGTGTTACCCGCGGAATACCTGTTTTTTCCCTGTGTTGTGCAAAAGGTCAAATCAAACTACCCAAAGAGAAACCAACTCCTTCTTTCATTTGGCAGCTGTATAATGATAAAGCATACTCTCAAAGATTTAGCGATGGTATGCGTTTGTATAATTGTATCTTTGCATTTACTTTCACTGGTGGGAAGGTTGACAATTCAATCAATAACCGGGGGGGCTTACATCTATAGACTAAATGGACAAAACCACCATTTATTTGGTTTTTTAATACCCAAACATGGTGAAGACCCCAAATTCTGTCAGTTATATATCTATGACACGAAGAATGAAATTAGTAATCGTCTGAAATGGGTTAATGTTGATGGGGGGATCCACTTGATGTTGATATAGTTGCTGGATTATCAAAAATGCTAGATGGGACAAACGAGTTAGTGAAAGAATTCCGCATGGCTCGCGACAGATTTGAGAAAGATGGGGTGCAAGATTTAGAAATTAGATTAAAGGTGTGTAGATCTAAAAGTGGTCGTGAGAATCATGTCGGGCCATCTGATGAGGTAGCTAGTATAATGGTTGGGGACATGGATGATACTGATGATTCTCGGGATATTGTTATAGATTCTCATGTTAAAGGTTTGGAGAGAATTAGTGACATTCATCCAAAACTTATGGCGTTACAGTACCCTTTATTGTTTCCTCATGGTTCAGATGGTTTTCACAAGAATATTCCATATAGAAAGGTAGATGAAAAATCTACCAAAAAAGAGAATATATTACACAGAAAGACTATTATTCTTACAAATTCCAAGTTCGCACCAATGAAGGTAATCTATAATCACATTGCTTTAGTAGAACATTATTTAAGGTGTTTTTCTTTAGACTGTACTCAGATTCCAATGTAACTAATAAAAATTTGTTGTCAGCAATTACTCCACGTCTTGGTGGTAGACTTTTCCAGCAATATGTTGTTGACGCATTCTCAACTATTGAGAAAGCCCGTCTATGGTGGTTTTGTACGAACCAAACCACTTTGCGTTCGGAGCTGTATACTAACATTCAAAGGAGTTTGAACGAGGGTACCTCTGATACATCAAACATGGGTAAAGGTTTTATATTGCCTGCTGGATTTGTTGGTTCACGTAGATACATGCAACAAAACTTTTAGGATGCCCTAGCCGTTTGTCGCCATATTGGTCACCCTGACATTTTCCTTACCATGACAACAAATCCCTTATGGGATGAAGTCATACAGATGATGAAACTGCTCCCTCATTGCCTACCACAGAATTCACCAGATGTGATGGCACATGTCTGTAGACTGAAGCTGGACCAGCTGATTGATGATATAAAGAAGAAGAACTATTTTGGAACTTGCCTTGGTGGTATTGCTCAAATTGACATGAATTTATTTGCAATAACCTTTGTTATAAGAAATGTGGAATTACTTACCTATCTTTTCTATTTGTTTGACAGTTATGTATGTAGTAGAGTTCCAGAAGCAGGGTCTCCCGCATGTGCACATGCTTACATGGCTGGACAGTGCTTCCAGGTTGAACTTGCAAGCAAATATTGAAAAGTTTGTTTCGGTAGAGATTTCGAATCCAGAAACTGACCCGGTGGGGTATGCCGCTGTGGATGCTTTCATGGTACATGGACCCTGTGGTCAAGAAAATCCTAAATCTCCATGCATGAAGTAATTTAAATGCACTAGACATTTCCCCAAAAAGTAAGAACCTGCTAAGCCTGAAGCTGTTATAAGAAACAGCTGTATTATTGCATGAAATGGAAATTATAGATTATCGTTTAATTAATATATGTAAAATATGAAATTGTTTTGTAGGTTTTGTAATTCAACTACATTTGACCAGTCAGGCTTTCCAATTTATAGAAGGCGTCAATCAAAAATCACTGTGACCAAAGGGAAGGCAAATCTGGATAATCAGTGGGTGGTACCTTACAACCGTGATTTACTAGTGAAATACCAATATCATATGAATGTAGAGATTTGTGAACATGCACGTAGCCTGAAATATCTTTTTAAGTACTGCCTGAAAGGGCATGACATAGCTATTGTTGAAATACGTGGGAAGAAAAGACAATCTAACAACGGAGAGGGTCTTAACGTTGGTGAAGATGAAATATAATCATTTTTTGATGGGAGGTACATTTGTGGATGTGAAGCTGCATACCGCATTTTTGGATTCAATATACATTATAGGTCTTTGGCAGTTCAACGACTTTCTATACACTTGGATGGGAATAAGTACTGTACTTTTCGCTCAAATGAGGCACTACCCAAAGTGGCCGAGAGGGAGAAGGAGAAGCACACACAATTAGAGGCTTTTTTTTATCCTTAATGCCACTGATGAGCATGCCAAACAATTTCTATACGATGAAATTCCACAGCATTACGTTTGGAATGATAAGGACCGAGTCTGGAATCCACATAAGCGCGGGAAAAAAATTGGTAGATTGTCTTACACGCATCATAGTGCCGTGGAATTATGGTTTCTAAGACTTCTGCTAACCAAGGTTCGTGGAGCAACATCATATGAGTCATTACGAACAGTCAAGGGACAAACATATAACACCTTCCAAGAAGCATGCAAGGAGTATGACCTACTGGATGATGATAATGAATGGCATATGGTATTATCGCAGTGCTCAGAAAGTGGATTTCCTCCTCAGATTAGACAGTTGTTCGTTCATATAATGGTCAACTGCAAGGTGCCAGACCTCGGAGATTTATGGAAGAAGCATTGGACCACTATGATGGACGACCTTTTGCTGAAGCAGCAACAACTCACAGGGAATCCACATTTGATGCTGAATGAAATACAATAACAATACTATGCTATTGCAGGTAATCCCAGGATTATCATAAATGATCCCGTTTTCAATTTGAACCACCACCTGCATGATATCCTTATTTTCACCATCATAATTTGCCAGACACTTTTATTCCAAGTTTTACATTTTGTAGATATTTTGGCCAAGCTTTTATATTAAGTAATAATTAAAATTTAATATAAAATGGATATGAATTGTGTTACTTAGCATCAGTATCATAGTGTTCTAAAGTGTTTTGTAAGTTTATAAGTGTTGTACAAAAATATCTCATCTATTTTAAAGCAACCTATGTTTGTTATGTAATTTTAATTAATTCTACTTTTTTCATGTTCATATTTGTTTATTTAATGTGTAATAATCATGTGTTCAATATTATATTTTCCAATAAATCTTCTTAATGTTTGGGTTCAAAATATGGTATACGTGTTTTTCAATTTTTTTGTGTTATTTAATTTATATCTATTTTAATTTTTTTATGTTATGTAATTTCATGTGTGTTGTTTAATTGTGTTTGTATTTTATGTTCTTTCATAATTTGGTTTATAATACAGAAATTCATACTTTGTTGAAGAGCATTGGCAAATCACTAAAAGACTTCACTTAGATGCCCCAACCTCCCAATAGTTATTTGGACTGCAATGTTAACAATTTGATTATTGAGGAAACTAATTACGATATTAATGAAATGGCTAAGGAATTCAACATCCTCTTCTCAAAATGCAACAAAGAGCAGTTGGCTGTTTACCACTCTGTAATGGAATCTGTTGAAAAAAATGAAGGAGGTGTCTTCTTTGTTTATGGAAGTGGTGGTTGTGGGAAAACGTACCTTTGGAGGACCTTGATTTCGAAATTAAGGTCGGAGCGGAAGATTGTCCTGCCGGTTGCGTCATCAGGAATTGCGACTACTCTAATGCAGCAGGTCGTACTGCCCATTCAAGGTTCAAGATCCCAATTGTTATTGATGAATATTCCATGTGTTCCATATCTCATACATCTGACATTGCTGAACTCATTAAACGGACAAATCTCATCATATGGGATGAGGTTCCAATGCAACATCGTTACGCTTTTGAGTGTCTTGATCGGTCATTAAGGGATATCATGAAAGCTGTAAACCCAAACCGATTCCATATGCCATTTGTAGGTATCACAGTGGTCTTAGGCGGTGATTTCAGACAAATTCTTCCAGTTATTCCTAGAGCATCAAGGGGCGAAGTTGTTTCAGCATCAATTACAAGATCAAAGTTGTGGAAAATTGCTATAGTCTTCAAGTTGCTACACAACATGCGATTGAACAAAGGAAGGAACCAGGAAGAAGTACAAGCTCTGTCAAACTTTGCAAAATGGGTTCTGCAGATTGGGGATGGGAAGGTTGGGCCGGCTGCTCATGTGAACCGTGAATACGTTGAAGATGACAAAGCTATACCTAAACAATTTTGCCACCTAAACTCAACCAACTCTGTTGATGAAATGATTGAAAGTGCTTTTCCTAATTTCCTGGATAATTATAAAGATCCAGATTATTTGAGTAATAGAGCAATATTAACCCCAACCAATCTAACTGTTGGCAAGGTTAATAGTTTTTTTGTTGAAAAACTTCCTTGCGAGATGTCTTCTTACTTCTCTATTGACACAGCGGAAGATTATCCTGGATCTAAAGATGACCAGTTGCAATCTTTCCCAACAGAATACCTCAACTCAATTAACATCCCTGGATTACCTCTTCACGAATTAAAGCTTAAAGTTGGAGTCGTCGTAATGTTGATGCGCAACCTCAACCAGACCCTAGGCCTTTGTAACGGCACCCGGATGATGGTTACAAAGTGTCTATCACATTGCGTTGAGTATGAGGTCATATCTGGACAGTAAAAGGGAACCAAACATTTTATCCCAAGGATGGAGTTGGCACCAACAGAGACAAGGCTGCCTTTCAAGTTGTGTAGGAAGCAGATGCATCTCCAAGTATGTTATGCAATGACAATAAACAAAGCTCAGGATCAGTCGCTACAACAAGTTGCCTTATATCTACCTAATGGAGTGTTTACTCATGGTATGTTGTATGTGGCTGTATCTCGTGTAACTTCCCCACAGGGTCTGAAGCTATTTATTAATGATGAAGATGGTAAGAGCACCTACATTACGCAGAATGTTGTTTATAAAGAGATTTTCTACAATTTACCAGTAAATTAGTTCCAAACCGTGTAAAATTTAATCCACCTATGACAGTTATTGATTGTCAATGTTCAACATTATGATCAATAGAAATGAAAATGTAAATCATATATTTGGTAGAACAATTTCGTGTAAATTCTAGTGAAAGACTATGCATTTTATAAATTTCGACTTTTCTGCTTTCATCTTTAAATAAAACTTCCAAGTTTCTGTTTTCAAGCAATGTTGAATTCTTAAAATCCAACAAATATTTTTCTCTGATTAACATTTGAAATTACTTTGTCAAATAATGAATTATAAAAGTAAGTGCTTTGTCAAACAATGAATTATACCAGGATTGAAAGAGTAGTGTGTAATTTCCAGTAAACCACAAAATTAATATAAAATATTATAGAGAGGTACAATAATACAACATTTCCTTAATAAGTGTGCCAATCTCCTCAGATCTACTTTAACTTTCATATTTGTGAAAGGAAGGAAGCAAATTACAGACCTCAAGTCTGTTTGAAGGTATGATTGATTTTGCACAGTATACAACTTTCAAACATTTAATTAAACACAAACACTGCATAGTTTTATAATACAAGAGTCATTATGTTTACAGGTACGAGAAATGGCCTTTTACAGATATGATAGCTTACACCTTCTTGATGAATGTAAAGAGGAGTGGAGAGTACGGCTTAGAGCACAATCAATTTGGAAGAGAATCAACCGAGCAACCGGCGAGGTTAAAGGTTTCAATATAATATTTTGCGATGACTATGTAAGTACAAAATCTGAAATTTTTTTGCAAAAATAAAATAAATTCTCTACACTTTTGTCAAACTACCAAATATTACGTAGCATAATTATCCTTGAATTTTAGAGTTGTAGGATTCATGCCTTTCTTGCACCGACAATATTTCCTAAATTCGAAGCAATTTTGGAAGAAGGTCAAATATACCGAGTGGAGTTTTTCAAATTAAAAACATACAATGGTGATGAGACTAATAGGGCCATACGTAACCAAAGGCATATTTACTTTACAAATGAAACAAAAATGGAGAAAGATACGGAAGGGGGCCTACATATTCCAAATGCAAGCTTTGATTTCATTAACCTAGAAAATTGTCAGGAACTGAAGATAGATAACAGATTCCTAGCAGGTCCATTTCCAATTAATGTATTGCATAGGTAGGAAGTTGGAAACAAAGTAGGACATATTTAATGTTTCAATGTATATCAATGCAGATGTTGTTGGTGTAGTAGAGGATGTACATCCCAGAGCTTCTTACAACAAAGATGGGGTAGAAAAGTCCCATGTGGCCCTTACAATTACTGATGGCAGGTATGTCATTCTTTCAAGTGGCAGTTGATATTTAAATTTATATACATGGATGAAGTTAATTCAATAATTTCACCTTCTTGAAAATATTTGTAGGACCAGTATCAATGTCACTTTCTTCAATGAATTTGGTGACTACTTTCTACAACAATATGAAAAAATCCAAGACAGGCCTGTGATACTTATTATAGCATGTGGACGAGTTAGTGAATGGAAAAGTAAGCCTACCAATAATTTAAGATTTCAATGCTATAACCAACATAATTTTCACTTATATATTTTTGTGTTGTAGATGTACTCTATATAACAAACTTCCCCGCAACTAGAATACACATAAATGTTACTCACCCTGTTGTTAATGAAATGAAACTCAGGTATTTCTCAATTCTCATTACGTTTACAATAAAAGTTATCAATTTTTGTTCAATGTAAATTATTGCAATAACAATTACCTTCTAGACATGGGAAACCCGATTTCTATATAATGGGCATAGATGATGATGAAGAACCATCAGCTTTACCAAGTATGACATTGACGAAGTTAGGAAAGTTGAATGAGACTTTTATTTTGGTAAGATATCCAAACATTTTACCTAAGAAAGGGTGATACAGTTCACTAACCCATTTCTTCAATAGAAAAAGGTTTCCTGTCAAGTAACTGTGAGAAAATTTGATGAGAAAATGAGTTGGTACACTCCTTTCTGCATCAAATGTGATCAAGACCTCAAGCTCATTGAGGAGGTTTATAGTTGTTGTGGACGAACTTGGACTTACCCGGACATAAGGTCTTTCGACAATTATATTTCAATTTTGTAATTGAAGTTTGATTGATTTACTTCTTTAAAAATTCTAACTTTCTATGGATTGGCCAAACAGGTTTCATTTGTATGCTCTCTGCAGTGATGACAGTGGTTGTGTCCCGATTGTCTGGCCAGATGATGAAATTACTAAATTAGTTGGAAAAACTGTTTTTGAAGTTGATGCAGAGCATACAGAGGTAACATGCATTTCCTCCAAGCCATAATCATTTGATATGTCACATACAACATTTTTCCTTGAAAGTTGGCCAAGTCTAATAACCAGTATGAATAATATAGGTAACCGGTATCAAATTAATCCCAGATTTGTTGAGAAGTTTGGAGAAGAAATCTTACAAAATTACTATTGATGTCAATGAAAAAAATGTTAAAGAAGGTTCTAAGGTTTTCAATGCTTCTCACATTTCAGAACCCTTGGAGATTTCGGACCATCATACTTCTACTCAGAGGAAACCAGATCCTGTGGAACAAACACAGATGGCAAATGTGAGTTTTAAATTATCTCAATTTAAGTGAAGAATGAAATGTAATATGTTTTTGTAAATCGTACGTAAGGTACAACCGTCAGAATCTCCAAAGAAGGTTATAACCACACCAAC
Organism: Apium graveolens; assembly: GCF_009905375.1. NCBI lineage: Eukaryota > Viridiplantae > Streptophyta > Magnoliopsida > Apiales > Apiaceae > Apium > Apium graveolens. The sequence continues at coordinate 407,008 of NC_133648.1, forward strand.
TGTACCTTCAACCAAGCAAACATCATCTACGACAAAACTAATCAGCCCACAAACTCTACATTCCAGTAATCGGACAAGACCAAGGTTTCAAGTCAATCCGTTGCAGTTCAATCCTAGACCAAGTGAGAAGGCACCAAAATTCAAGAATGTTAAAATTGAGAAGGTACATAATGTCTTATGTGAAATTAAGGAATAAACCACAGATTTTACGATACCTTATATTGGCTTTTACTGATTACAAAAACTTGCAGCTTTAAGGAGTCAAACAGTCAAACGAGAAGAGCCAACTTCAGAGGGGAAGACTGTTGGAATTAATAGTTAGCTCAAATTTTTGTGATTGCAACAAATGGATGTTGGATCATCACTATTAGATGTACTAATGTAACCTATCCAAACTATTAAACTATGTACCTCATTCCAAGTGACATCTATTTTGTGAAAATTCTGAATTCAGTAATGCTTTGAGAAAAAAATATACAAGTTTGCAAAATTAATTTGCATTTACTAATTACCAAAAATAAAAATAGGTGAAAAGGACATACTATACATGTAACATATGACTGATTCCTCCAACCAATATCGTAAAGTTAGATATTTTTGAAGATATAAGGACTTAATAAAAACTAAAATATTTACATCAATAACCAACTACCAATCCTAACACATTAAATTCATGTACCTACCAAAAGGTAAATGATAAAGACCGAGTTTGCTGCATACTTCAGCAACACACAGCAGCAAAAAAAATTTTAAAACACCAAAATATACAATGTCAGGGACCGATGTTGAATCATTAAGAATTCTTCACAAGGGAAGAAGTGACTGGAAAATTAGAGTACGGGTCATAAGAGAATGACGAGGAGTAACTGCAACAGGAATTGTCTTCAAAACTTGCAACTATATACTTCTAGATAACAAGGTATTTTGGTGGTTACATTTATACAACATAAAAGTTCAGGGTAGGATTAACAAGTCATATGGATTAACATTGTCTATATCACAGAATTGCCGAGTTGAGGCTTTGGTACCAGCTGTTTTGGTCGACAGAATCTCAAGACTTATTGTTGAAGGGAAGGTGTACATCATTAAGAATTTCCATGTGAAAGAGTATACTGATGGCGACTGTTATTTCTAGAGAACTAACAATGAGATTTACAGAAGGGGGGTTGAATGTAAATCTCAAAACTTTTTCAAGTTTTGAGCAGTTTATAAAGACTGTGTGTTCAAGATGAACAAGTGTGTGAATTGCTTTAAGCTGATACAGACAGATATATATTCAAACACAAATGTAAAGAACACAATAAACCTTTAAAAACTTTTCTGGTGGATTTGTTGTTCCACCAGAGATGGTATTTCAGAAATTCTGTGATCTAAGAATTTGATCACAGCTGCATCCTAGTACAAACTAGATAATTTTTCTCTCAAGATTTTTCTAAACAGCTCTGGAAAAATTCTTATCTAATTACTAGCTACTACTTGGTTTTTATATTACCAAGTTTACAAGTGAAGACAAGGATATATAAAATAATAAAGTAAGATCTCCACTTGTTTCTTCTCCAGTTCACTCCAGTACTTTGTTGACTTAATGTCTCTTTATACTAGAGTAGAACGGCTGCTTTTTCTGATGTTCCTGAAATTAGGCTGCCACATTTCAGTTATCTCTGTTCACCCACGTGCCTCTATTTGTAGGTACAACTACCACTTATCAACGGTTAATCAACAGAACATCCGTTGAAGCTTTCATCCGTTGATGCACTCATCCGTTGAAGGATGTTATCCGTTGAAGCTTTAGAGACATCCGTTGAAGCTTAGCTTCTCATCCGTTGAAGGTCTTTAAGTCATCCGTTGATACCACTTCATTTATACAAAATTACAAGGCATGAAATATTTACAATTGGCCTTCCTATCTGCATATCTTCTAGTAGTCAACATGACTCATAGTTTCTCTCAACTTCTAAGAATTACATCTTAAATACAGAGACTGAAATATGCTACAACACTAGACTTATTTCTAAGTAAAGCTACACCATCAACGGATAGCCAAAGTGGTCTTATCCGTTGAGGCTACAGACACTGAATTTCTACTTAAGTGTTTTGTTAAACATATCATCAAACTAATGCACATATATTCCTAACAATCTCCCCCTATTTATGTCTATAAGAATTGTAGGCATAAATTCAGGGTTAACTTGATGATAACAAAACACTTAACAGATATATGAATTGAAACTAAGTAGAAATTTGAAAATGCTGCAAAAATGTATGTACTAGGAGGAAATTGAAGATTTACAGTATTTCCAAGGATACTCCTTTAGCCTGAGCAAATCATCTTTTTCTTCTTTGTTCCCTGGTTTTCTTTCCTAGCCCTTTGTCATTTTCCTCAATTTGGAGTTGGAGTTGTCTGAAGAATTCAGCTTCATCTTCAACACTGATATCCAACTTAGATTGCATTTCCTTGAGAGTTTCATTGCTGGCAATCTTGAGTTGGTCTTCAAGTCTGAAAAATCTTCTGACTCCTTTATCATCTCTAAATTCCATCAACCAATGAGGTGATTTGTGAATTGTAATTCCCCTTTCTTGAATGAGTAAAGTCCTGGGTAAAGCATTGGGCTCCCTCCAAGTTTTCCTTATATTGGCAATCTTGTTGAGAATTTCAGTCTTGGCAGTTCTGGTAAAGCCAGAATCCTTTTGTATATCTGAAAAGACTCTAATCAAGGTAGAGTAGCCTTCATTCAGAATCCTGTGGAGAGGCCATGTTCTTTCCCCAGCTCCTTTGTATCTGAACACTAATCTCTCTGGTAGCTGTCTGTAAGCAGCTATTCCTCTTACATCCTCCAGCTCATCCAGATAGAGTTCAATGTCTGAAATTTCTTTTATGTCACAGATGTGAACATAATCATCTTTAGAAATGGATGGCTTAGGCTTAGGCTTTTGTTTTTGAGTGAATTTCTTAGAGGTTATGGGAGGTGTAGATTTGGGTTTTCTTTTTTGTTTCTTTGGTAGTGGAAGAGTGGTTAGAAAGGTAGGCAATTTGATGGTGTCCCAATCAATAGATTCCTCTTTTGGAATGATTGGTTCACCATGGATGTTTATAGTGGGATTAGCAGCAAGAGGTTCAGGTATGGAAGGTAGTGGTTTAGATATAGATTTGGTTACTTCAGTATTATCTTCACTCATTCTATGTGCCTTGGCCTTTCTTCTGTTTCCCTTCTGCCATTCCTCTCTTTCTTCCATACTCTCACCAAATATACTCCCAAAAACCTCATCTAGGTTTGCAATCTTGTCTTCACCCCTGACTTCAATTCCTTTCTCTTCTTCAACTTGACTTGACTTTAGCTATTGTTCAAGCTTTGCTTGTGCTCTTTTGTCAGCCTTTAGTTGCTTGACTTCTTCCTTCTTGGCTATTCAGAATTTGGGATGTCCTTGCATCACACATATGCTCTTTCCCTCTCTAGAGATAATAGCCCTATTTCTCCTTACAGCCTCATCCATGGTCTCTTTGAGATAAGCAATACTCCTACCTAAAAGCTTGTTCTCATCAGCTTTTGGAGGAGGAAAGTCCACTTCTTTTAAAGGATTCTTTGTAGAATCCTTATTGGATCTTTTATTTGGCTTGAGAATTATAGCTTGTAGTTCTTTGGAAGAAGCTTCTCCATCCTTATGTCTCCCTACTGGCTTGAGCTCCATGTTGATTGGTTCAATCTTTGTGCTATATTTCACAGATGTTGATTTATCTTATGTAGAGCCAAACAACAGTTGCAACCTTTCATCAATTCTCCTCCTTTGCTCTTTCACTTGAATTTCAGCTGCTGCTAGCTGAATCAAATCAATTCCATCAGGCTTTCCTTTGATTTGAATGATTGGAGAAGTAGTGATGGCAGGAACTAGCACTTTAGATATTTTGATTTTTGTAGATGGCTCTCCTTCCCCTTCCCTTTTACTCTCCCCTTTTTGTTATCATCAAGGAGAGGGGTCAAGCCTTGTGCTTTTGCCAGCTGCATTAGGAGACTGGTTTGAGATTGTTGGTTGTGAAGAATGGTGGCCACAGAATCTTCAATAACTTGAACTCTGTCTTCCAACTTGGCCAGCCTTTTCTCAGTAACTGATTCCTTTTTCAATCTCAAAACCAAGTCCTGCAATGTACCATAGGGCATGACTGAATCCAATTTTTCAGAACTGTAGGATTTCAAGTCAGCAATATCCTTCCTGAGATCATCCATACTCAGATTCTGCTTTACTTGCTGCAACTTCATGAGATGCAGTGAGTCCAGGTGAGCTTGAAGGATAGCCTTGATACTTGCATGTGAAGTGTTCTGAATGGCCTGTTGAATAGTGTTGATTTGTTTGACTAAGGAGACATTGAATTCCCCTGATCTATACTCCTTTGTCAAAGCCCATTCAGGTAGATTTGGAATTGAACTAGGGCCTTCATCTCCCCCTAAGTTCATGCTTCCATCAAAAGAAACAGAGTCATCATCATCAGAATTTACTCCAAATTCCTCAGATGGCTCACCAGCTGTAGAAGGCATCTTGTTAATAGCAGCTTTATCCTTTTGAAGAGATTCTGTTGTGTGTACTAGATGTAGTGTCTTTTCTGCCTCCTCATTGCCCTGAGCAGCCAACATTTGATAGGCTGACACAGGATGAGTAAAAGTGTCAGCATCCAAGGAAATGTTATCAATTACAGCTTTGTAATGTTGCTGAAATTGTCTTTCCTTTTCAGCATCATCCACAATCATTGACTCACTAGCAATGGCTGGTTCCACCCTTATATCTACTGTACCTGCCTTTCTCTCTTTTTCTCTATTTTCTTGCATCAGGGGCTCCCCCTGGCTCACACAACTCACTCCCTCACCTTCACCTACTAAGGTGGTACTCCTCTCACTTACTTTTGCCATGCTGGAAGAAATAGCATGCATTTTTGAGCTCTCAATCTCTCCTTTTGCCTGGGAGCAACCCAGCCTCTCACTCAAATTTTCACTCCCTTCCCTCAATCCTAAGAGTGATTGCACAGTATTTATGTCTTCTACACTTGGAATTGATTCAGTTATGTGTGGAGAGACTATCAACGGATGTGGAATATCCGTTGAAGGTGAAACTGATGTTATCAACGGATAACTGCTGTTAAGCTTATCCGTTGAAGAGCAACCACTTGTCAACGGATGAGTGATATCCGTTGAAGAAGGAAAAGAAGTTGAAATTGAAAGTGATATAACTGTTGAATCTGTGTAGATTGATTTGAGATGTGGTGACACAGATCCTTCAATTATATCTGAAAGAATTTGCGGGTGATCCAACAAATCATCTAAGAGATGATGATCACCTGTATTTGAGTGGGGCTCCTCCCTGAGTTGTAAAGAGGGAGAATCAGGAATTGATGGGAATAACATATCCACATCCAGAGATGGTGATGAAGTGTTTGGTGATTGATGTGTGATTATTGTGAGAGAATGGGGCTGTGACTCCACATTTATTGGAGCCACATCAAACTGAGTTTGAGAAGGCATAGATACAGATGGATGTATCTGTGCAGTGTGTGCACCCTGTGTAGAAGATTGGGTTCTAGCCTTCTTTCTTCTAATAAAAGCTTTTGTTGGTGAGTGTTTGGCTTCAGTGTCCCTCCCTCGTTTGTTCTGTATTCCTGGTTGGGAACTATTTTCAATAGTAACATCCTTTTGGGAGGATGCAACTAGGGATGTGCTAGATACCTTTTCAACCACCACAGCTTTTTGAGAAACTGTGGCTTGGCTAGCTTGGGAAGCACTTAACTCTCCTTCCTTATCCTGGGGGTTTCTTTGATGTTCACCCCTCCCCTCACCACTCACACCCTGTTCACTCCCCTCAGGGTTAATGGTTAGTGTTACAACTGTTGTCTTTTGAGAAACAACAGAGGTGGTTTTCTTTGTCTTTGATTTTGAAAGTTTAGTTTTGGTGACCTTGGTAGAAATCTGTTGGGGCATTGTCACAGATTTCATGGCCACACTAGAAGATAAAGAAATAGAGGGGTTGGAAGAAGTAGGAGTTGTAGAAGCAATTACCTCACCTTCCTGAGGTGCATTCATGATTGGTAAATATACCAATGGCACACTGCTGTTAAGATCCATTCTCAATAAATCTGCAAGAACTCTTTTCTCTTGTGCCCAGCACTTGAGTTTATTATTCTCATTGATTATGACCAAACCTTCAGCAACATGGTTAGCCAATAACATAAAGAATCTAGCATAATAGATGTTATTAGGTCTATTAGCTTTGTTACCTAATCTAGTACCCAATTCTAGCATCACATAGTTGCTAAGGTTAAAATACCTATCAGAAACAAGCATATAGAGCATATTAACAAGAGATGAAGTTATGGCATCAAAATTACTAATTTTCCCAGAGAAAACCTTTATAAAGGCATCCCCAAGAAAACTCCATTCTTTCCTAAGGCCTTTTCTTCTAATACTCCCTAAACTAGCAGAGTTAAGAGAATAACCTATGGAATCTAACATGCTTGATACATCATTATCAGTGTGTGGTGTCATGGCATTGTTCTCAGGTAATTTAAAACATGCTTGTAAATCATCACAGTTAATACAGTGATTTTTACCTTTGAGAGTGAAGGAGATAGTCATATCTATAGAGTTGAACTCAGCAGTTGTCCAAATCTCCTCAACTACTTCACAGTAAATCGTTGGGGCTTCCAGCATTGCATAGCTAAGTTTACAGTTTTTGATGAAGTCCATCATTTTGTGATAGTCTGAATGGGCTTCATTCTTTTCTACCAAAGCTATGAAATTGTTCTTCTCATAGATGAACCCAGATTGAGACATAATTTTCACGACTGGTGCCATTGTTGTGAGTAGAAATTGCAGAGAATAACTTGAAGGTTTTGCAGAGAGAAAATGGTAAATGCTTGAAATTTTAAGAAAGCGTAAAGTAAAAATGAAAAATCAGAAGGGCTTATATGCTTTCAATAAGTATATGTTAGTGAATTTCAGCCGTTTAAGAATAAACTGTAAGTATTCTAACAATTACCTTTAAAACCAATACATACAGATGTATGTATGAGTATCAACGGTTAAGAAAATAGAATCAACGGCTGTGAAACACCTGAATCGACTGATGTGACATTTCAACGGATAAGGCAAATTGTCATCCGTTGAAAGGTACTTCAGTTTTATCCGTTGACGGATAAAAATTCCAGAAATGTATTTGTCTTTCAACGGATAATGAATATCCGTTGATAGAGCAATTTTGACTTTCAACGGATAGGAAACATCCGTTGATGGTATAAACTTTGTTAAAAGTCAAATTTGTTCTAGCAACTAATATATTTCAGGCTTCAATTCAAATTGCAATAAGGACATGAATTTTAAGAGTAATTAAGCATACCTAGCTCACTTACTAATCTTGTGAATGTTGATTCATCAAGTGGCTTGGTAAATATGTCTGCAATTTGTTGTTCACTTGGAACAAAATGTAGTTCCACTGTACCATTCATGACATGCTCCCTAATGAAGTGGTACTTGATATCAATGTGCTTGGTTCTTGAGTGCTGTACAGGATTCTCTGTTATGGCTATGGCACTTGTGTTGTCACAAAAGATAGGAATTCTATCAACATGATGTCCATAGTCAAGGAGTTGATTTCTCATCCATAACACTTGAGAGCAGCAACTTCCAGCAGCAATGTATTCAGCCTCAGCTGTAGAAGTAGAGACTGAATTTTGCTTTTTGCTAAACCATGATACAAGCTTGTTTCCCAGGAATTGGCAGGAGCCTGTTGTACTTTTCCTGTCTATTTTGCAACCTGCATAGTCTGCATCTGAATAACCAATTAGATCAAAGCCAGATTCTCTAGGATACCAAATACCTAAATTTGGTGTACCCTTGAGATATCTGAAAATCCTTTTGATAGCTATTAAGTGAGACTCCCTAGGATCAGCTTGAAATCTAGCACACAGACATGTAGCAAACATTATATCTGGTCTGCTAGCAGTTAAATATAAAAGTGAACCAACCATGCCTCTATAACTTGTAATGTCCACAGACCTTTCAGTCTTATTTAATTCAAGTTTGGTGGCAGTGGCCATGGGAGTTTTTGCAGATGAACATTCCATTAAGTCAAACTTCTTTAAAAGATCATGAATATATTTAGTTTGACTAATGAAAATTCCATTACTAACTTGTTTAATTTGTAAACCAAGAAAATAGGTTAGTTCTCCCATAAGGCTCATTTCATAATTACTTTGCATTAGCTTATCAAACTTTTTACAAAGTTTATCATCTTTAGAACCAAATATTATGTCATCTACATAAATTTGAACAAGTATACTAGAGCCATTAACATTTCTAAAGAAGAGAGTTTTATCAACAGTACCTCTAGTGAAGTGATTCTCCAAAAGAAATTTTGATAAGGTTTCATACCAGGCTCTAGGTGCTTGCTTCAGTCCATAGAGTGCTTTCAACAGATAATACACATAGTCTGGAAAATTTGGATCTTCAAATCCTGGAGGTTGACTTACATAGACTTCTTTCTCTAATTTCCCATTTAGAAATGCACTCTTGACATCCATTTGATAGACTTTGAAATTGGCATGAGCTGCATAGGCTAGAAAAATTCTGATGGCTTCAAGTCTTGCAACAGGAGCATATGTCTCATCAAAATCTATTCCCTCTTGCTGAGAATAGCCTTTAGCAACCAATCTGGCTTTATTCCTTATGATAATGCCATTTTCATCCATCTTGTTTCTGAATACCCATTTTGTGTCAATAGGACTCTTGTTCTTTGGTTTGGGTACCAGCTTCCAAACTTGGTTTCTCTCAAATTGGTTTAGCTCTTCCTGCATAGCTAATATCCAATCTGGATCCAATAAGGCTTCTTCCACTTTCTTAGGTTCCTCCTGAGATAGAAAACTACTATACAGACATTCATCTTGAGTAGCTCTTCTTGTTTGCACTTTAGATGATGCATCACCAATGATCAGTTCAAAGGGATGATTCTTGGTCCATTTCCTTTGAAGTGGAAGATGTGCTCTAGATGAGGTGGCCTCAGTATTGTCATGATGTGAGACAGAGTGTTGACTAGTTGAAACTCCCCCTGAGTTGTTGGTCCTTTGCAGGGAACTTGGAGTTCTATCAACTGATGATGTAAATCGATTATCCGTTGATAAACTATGATCAACGGATGCTTCATTTAGTACTTCAACGGATGATACACCATGTCTTTCAACGGATACTGCATTGCCTCTATCAACGGATGCAGAATTCTGACTTTCATCGGATGCAGTATTTTGTGCATTATCCAAGGGCATGTTTTGAATCCCTTTTGAAGTGTTATCTCCATCAGTCTCCTCTTCACTATCATCACAATATATCTCAATGTTGTCAAATTTGAGTCTCTCATATTGTCCCTCATCTGTTAGTCCATCAATCTTTTTATCATCAAACACAACATGCACAGATTCCATAACAATGTTGGTTCTTAGATTGTAGACTCTATAAGATTTTCCAGCTGAATAACCAACAAATATCCCTTCATCAGCCTTTGCATCAAACTTCCCTTTATGGTCAGATTGATTCCTTAGTATAAAGCATTTACATCCAAAGACATGAAGAAAGTTTAGAGTTGGTTTTCTTCTCTTGAACAACTGATAAGGAGTCATGCCTTTAGCTTGATTGATCAAAGAGATATTTTGAGTGAAACAGGCACAATTAACAGCTTCAGCCCAGAAATATGTTGGTAACTTTGATTCTTCAAGCATTGTTCTGGCAGCCTCAATTAAAGATCTGTTCTTTCTTTCAACTACCCCATTTTGCTGAGGTGTTCTTGGAGCTGAGAACTCATGCATGATTCCATTTTCTTCATAGAACAGCCTCGTTGATAAATTCTTGAACTCAGTTCCATTGTCACTCCTGATATTCCTAACCTTCAGGTCAGGATGATTATTGACTTGCCTGATGTGATTGATAATGATTTCACTTGCTTCATTCTTTGATCCAAGAAAATAGACCCATGAAAACTTTGAGAAATCATCTACAATCACTAAGCAATATCTTTTTCTTGCAATTGACAATACATTGACTGGTCCAAACAAATCCATATGTAGCAGCTGTAATGGTTCATCAATTGTTGTTTCAAGCTTCTTTTTGAATGATGTTTTCCTTTGTTTGCCTTTCTGACAAGCATCACACAAACCATCCCTTGAGAATTCAACAAGAGGAATTCCTCTTACTAGGTCCTTTTTGACTAGATCATTCATTGTCTTGAAATTCAAATGGGATAGCTTCTTGTGCCATAGCCAACTCTCAACTGAACTTGCTTTGCTGAAGAGACAAGTAATAGATTCTGTATTTGCAGAGTTGAAGTCAGCTAAGTACACATTTCCTTTTCTAACTCCAGTTAGAACCACTTTGTTGTCTTTCTTACTAGTGACAACACAGGCTTCAGAATTGAAGGAAACTGTATTCCCTTTATCACATAGTTGACTGATGCTCAGTAAGTTATGTTTGAGACCATCAACTAATGCAACTTCATCAATGATGACATTCCTTGTTGAAATCAAGCCATATCCCATAGTAAACCCTTTGCTGTCATCTCCAAAGGTTATGCTAGGGCCAGCTCTTTCCTTAAACTCTGTGAGCAGGGAGAAATCTCCTGTCATGTGTCTTGAACAGCCACTGTCCAAGTACCATAGATTTCTTCTATTTTCCTGCACACCATAAAATCAATCAATTTGATTTTGGTACCCAAGTTTCCTTGGGTCCATTCTTGTTAGCCTTTCTCCTAGACTTCATTCCTCCTGCATCTCTAGACTTAGGTAACTTTGAGTCAACCTTGGTCTTGGATGTAGTTGGTTGAGGTGTAGGGTTAGTCACAGAATCATTTAGCACATTTGGAATATGATAAGGCATGGATTGTGCATACATGTTATTCCACATAGGCATATTGTATGGCATTTGAGGCATACTAAATGCAGCAAGATAAGGATTGTTAAAATATGGCATGTTTGCAAAATGTGCATAAGGATTCTGTTGAGACATAGTAGGCATAGCATGTAGAGATGATGCAGACATGTTAGGCATGGAAGAGGGTACAGTTATGGGGGTTTTCTTAATAGATTTGCAATTAGCAGATAGATGATTAATACTACTACAATGCACACAGCTTTTTCTAGGAGCATACCTATTAGGTGTGTAATTGTTATATTTGTTAACACCTACCTTCCCATTTCTGTTAGATTTTCTTTTAGTTTCCTTTTTATCCTCAACCATCTTGAGCCTATTATTTAACTGTTCTAAGGTCATGTGCCCTATATTCACCTTACTGACATCTTTGGATGTGCTTGCTTCTTCTTTAACAAAGTTCTTGGAAGTTGAACCAAACTTTTTGTTGAGTTTCTTTAGATTTTCACTATTAGAAACATCTGCCTGTTTTAATTGAGGAACCTTCAACGGATGCTCATTTTCTTCCTTCAACGGATAACCTTCATCATCCGTTGATTCCACATCCGTTGACAGCCCATCAATTAATTCCAGTTTCTTTTTGTTTTTATCCCAGGCAGTTTCACAGAATGATTCAATTCCTTGGACCTTGGCAATTTGAGCACTAACATCCCTAGATGTTTTCCAGGCTTTAATCACCTCTTGCTCTCTCTTTAATTGATTAGAAAGTATTTCTACTTTCTTAATAGATTCAGCTAGTTCATTCTCAACAGATATACAATGCAGCTTGGTTTTCTCTAGGTCAATCAACTTATCTTCTAACATAGCATTTCTATTACTTAAAAACAGATTGTTCTCTTTAATCCTACTATTTTCTTTAGCAAGAGATTTAAGAGACACACGCAAATGATACAATTCAGTAGACATGTCATTAAAAGCATCATTGCACTCTTCTTTAGTAAGTTGTGTTACATCAGTTGTGATTACCTGAGTTGTTACCTGATTGCTTGATGAACTAACTTCATTTTCCTCAGAATCAGCCATGAGAGCTAAGTTGACATACTCCACATCTTCATTCTCTTCCTCTCCATCAGCTGCCCAATCTTTTTCTTGAGTAATGAAAGCCCTTTCCTTTTGCTTGAGCAGATCAAAATATTTCTTCTTGTAATCTACTTGGTCAAATTTCTTCTTTTCAGAAGTTGGCTTTCTGCACTCACTTGCAAAGTGTCCACTTATACCACAATTGAAACACTTGAACTTTGATTTGTCCACCATGTTCTTATGAGGTTTAGTGGCTCTAGTGTTTTTCTTAAACTTCATCTTTGCAAATCTCCTGGACAGAAATGCAAGATGCTCATCAACACTATCAGAGTCATCTTGACTGGAGTTGTCTTCATTCTCAGCAACTTGCTCTTTTCCTTTGCTTGATTCCTGATATCTTGTACCATCTTTGGAGTTTGATGTAGATCTCACAGTTTCTTGTCTGCATTCCCTCTCATTTTCAGCTACCAATGCAACTGAACTTCCTTTCTTTCTCCCCTTCTCCAATACCTCATCCTGTTCCAACTCTAGTTCATAAGTCTTCAAGATTCCATATAATCTTTCAAGAGTGAAGTCCTTATAATCCTGAGAGTTTCTTAAGGAGACAGTCATGGGTTTCCATTCCTTTGGCAAGGATCTTAAGAATTTAAGATTTGAATCTTTCACCTGGTACACTCTACCATACAGCTTCAATCCATTCAACAGCTTTTGGAATCTGTTAAATGTGTCATTTAAAGATTCATTTTCTTCAAAATGAAAATACTCATACTGTTGAATGAGAAGCTGCATCTTGTTCTCTTTTACTTGTTCTGTACCTTCACACAGCAGCTGAACTGTGTCCCAAACCTCTTTGGCAGTTGAGCAATTTATCACATTATCAAACATATCCTTGTCAAGACCTTTAAACAAAATGTTCATAGCCTTCTTATCCTTGTGGACTTCTTCTGTGTCTTCCATTGTCCATTCTGCTCTAGGTTTTGGAATGGATTGACCAACAGCAATTGTGGCCGTAGCAACTGTGGCTACTTTGTGGGGAATGTGAGGACCATTCTCAATACAGTTTACATAACCTTCATCTTGGGAGAGTAGATGAAGGTGCATTTTCACCTTCCAGTGGTGATAACTGTCTCTGTCAAGAACTGGGATTTTTACTCCAATATCCTTCTTACTCATCTTTGTTAGATTCCAAGATCTTTAAACTCTTTGTTTGTCAAAAGCCTGCTATGATACCGATTGTTATTTCTAGAGAACTAACAATGAGATTTACAGAAGGGGGGTTGAATGTAAATCTCAAAACTTTTTCAAGTTTTGAGCAGTTTATAAAGACTGTGTGTTCAAGATGAACAAGTGTGTGAATTGCTTTAAGCTGATACAGACAGATATATATTCAAACACAAATGTAAAGAACACAATAAACCTTTAAAAACTTTTCTGGTGGATTTGTTGTTCCACCAGAGATGGTATTTCAGAAATTCTGTGATCTAAGAATTTGATCACAGCTGCATCCTAGTACAAACTAGATAATTTTTCTCTCAAGATTTTTCTAAACAGCTCTGGAAAAATTCTTATCTAATTACTAGCTACTACTTGGTTTTTATATTACCAAGTTTACAAGTGAAGACAAGGATATATAAAATAATAAAGTAAGATCTCCACTTGTTTCTTCTCCAGTTCACTCCAGTACTTTGTTGACTTAATGTCTCTTTATACTAGAGTAGAACGGCTGCTTTTTCTGATGTTCCTGAAATTAGGCTGCCACATTTCAGTTATCTCTGTTCACCCACGTGCCTCTGTTTGTAGGTACAACTACCACTTATCAACGGTTAATCAACAGAACATCCGTTGAAGCTTTCATCCGTTGATGCACTCATCCGTTGAAGGATGTTATCCGTTGAAGCTTTAGAGACATCCGTTGAAGCTTAGCTTCTCATCCGTTGAAGGTCTTTAAGTCATCCGTTGATACCACTTCATTTATACAAAATTACAAGGCATGAAATATTTACAATTGGCCTTCCTATCTGCATATCTTCTAGTAGTCAACATGACTCATAGTTTCTCTCAACTTCTAAGAATTACATCTTAAATACAGAGACTGAAATATGCTACAACACTAGACTTATTTCTAAGTAAAGCTACACCATCAACGGATAGCCAAAGTGGTCTTATCCGTTGAGGCTACAGACACTGAATTTCTACTTAAGTGTTTTGTTAAACATATCATCAAACTAATGCACATATATTCCTAACAGCGACAAGTACCGACCTGTACAAATGGATAAGCAAATCATTTTCACAGCTGATACTAAAGTGAAAGAAGTTGATAAGAAATTGTTTGTATACCCAAAAATGGTTTCGATTTGTTCGATTATGCAGACCTAAAACCAAAGATAAGGCAACTTCTTTATCTTACAGGTTATTTCTAATCAAATCTATAAACTACGACTTGCATTTGTACTATTTACATAATTTATACTATTTCCTTTAGTCAGATGTCATGGGTGTTTTAGCGAAAATTCCGACTATTAGTAGAGTCCCAAACAAACAAGGTAAAATTAAGTTCAAGATAACTGATGGGAGGTAATTTTATGAACTTCATGTATATACATATATATATTAGCGGATGTTACAATATAAGTAAAAATCATTATGTAGGAAAAAAATCAATGTTACTTTCTGGAAAACATTTGCCGAAGAATTTGAGAAAGCAGTTCATGAGCGTTTGGAAGAACCAATCATTTTAATAATTGCAAGTGGGAGAATCAGTAGCTGGAATGGTAAGGATAATAGCAATACACTCAGCAAAACGATAAAATAGAACTCTAACTTTTAACACTACCATGTCACAGATGAACTTGATATTTGCAACTACTCCCCAACTAGATTCTACCTCAACTATGATCATCACAGTGTTGCCAGACTATGCAAATAGTAAGTCATTATTTTAAAATTAAATTTACAAATTGGATTAAACCTCACATTATGCTACCATATGAAACAGGCTACGAGATCCTAACTTCTGTACCCAACAATTTGCGAGAATGAAGAAACCATTGAGGATTTGTACCATTGACGAGATCAAAAAACTTTCTACAGATTACTTAAATGAAGAGGTTGTGTGCAAAACAACATTGAAGTTAGTGGAAACCACAATAAATTGGAAGACATATATATGCAGCTCATGCTACTGTGAAACTAACCTCGAAAACAATGAACAATTCTGCAAGAAATGTCAAAAGATTGTGCCACACACTTTGAAATGGTTTTGTACTTGACTCAAGTTTAGTGTGCACATAATTACTTCTCTTAAAATAATTGGAACAATTTATTATTTGTCTTGGATTTTTGCAGGTTCAGCATTTGTACGGTAGTGCAAGACCCAACCGGTGGACTACAAATCATCTTAAAAGACCGAGAAATAAGAATCCTAATTGGCAAGCTTGTGGAAGATGTTGATACTCAGGTAGGCATTTCTAACATAACTGGAATCAGAGGTACCTCTATAAAATTCTTTAAACTAACTTTTTATTTCGCAGGATAATTCTTTTCCCAAAGAATTGAAACAACTTCAAGGAAACGACTACACATTCAAGATAATGATCCAGCCTGAGAATATTGACAATACTAATCTGGATTATGTTTGTACTGGAATTATAGCTGGATGGGATTATGAGAAGGTAGTAGAGCATCCAAGGGAAATAATGCAAACAACACACAGTGTAGCTACTCAGGTTAATTTATGGAAAATTTTGGAATTAAAAATTAATTTAATCACTGTGAGACATAATGAAGATTTTTATTGGTAAAACAGGAATCTGGCTCTTCATACCACATTGATGAAATCTCTCAACTAAACTACATGGGAAATTGAAACTCGACGGATAAAGAAGGTTAGAAATGTTATAGTGAATTATATTTATGCAAGCAAGAACACAATTCCTTTCATACATCTTAAGAAAAATGTATGAAACAATCTCATTTCTTGGCAGATTCACATGTGACAATATGATGATTTTTGAAGAATTATTTTCCATCCACCGGTTTTGTTGTTAAAGAGATCTAGACTCTTGAAGATTGAAAACGTAATTTTGATTATTTATTTAATTAGCTGTAGATGTAGTCTACATAACATATTGATGTATCCAATATGGCTACCTATTTTCCTATCAAACTCTTAACGGAATGGATATTAAGTATGTGTTATCCTAGGTATGTAAACTTTTGAGAACACCTATTTTCCCCAGATTATGCCTAATGTACATACGTTCACAAAATGCATAAACAGATGTTCATAATGACGATGAACAACTAAAGAACTGCAACTCTGTGAATGAAAGTATGACAGAGAAGTAAGACAACTGCTTCGAACTACAAAATATTATTTAAAATAAATTGAGGCTTATGTCATATAATTAGACGTACATGGAAATATTGAGAGTATATAAGAAGCATTGGCAAAACAATTACGACACCGCAATTAAACGTACAACTACTATTATTAGTTGCAAACGTAGCCTGTGTTTTGCTTGGCGAACAACCAAACACATTTCCAAATAGATTAACCATGTAAAAAGGTATTCTCAGTACTGTATATTAAACTACAGACTTAAACGACGGTCTATATTCAAAATAAAGTTTCTGAGTTAAATAAGGAAAAAGGGCCAAAAAATTGATATTAGTGTTGTTGCGCTGATGTAGGATTATTTCTTCAATTTTTAAAACTTCAATTTACAAAAAGAGAAGAAGATAATATTTTTTTTAATTGCTCAAATGTAATCTATTCAAATTTGAGCATATCAGAGTATCCTATTACAAAAAATGTTAGGAGATATACATGGCCAAAAATATGAAATTTAAAATATCAAAATCTGTTAGTGTCTTCAATTTTTCACGGTCCAGAAGATATTAAATTATACACTTTTACGGGTGAAGCAAATTCAAACTTTCAAAAGGAAAAAAGCAAAAATTGTGTAAAGGAAAAGTATTGGAAGGGTTAACAGTGGACACTATGCATACAAAATCACTCTAAATTCACACATACCTCAAAGTGTGACCTAACAGTCCCATGTTTCTCCTCCTGCAACAACTTCTTGACAATGGGGTTTCTCTCATTCCTCTCTACTCTCCATCATATTCAAATTTTTGAATCCCCTTCAGGCAGTGCTTATATGATCTCCCCTGTTTCAGCTTTAAGTTTATGACTATAATTTTTATTAAATCTGCCAAAGTTGAGGTGCATGTTTACTTTTGTGGTTAAAAATTATTCAAAGGCATGGATTATATGTGTCCGTTTTAGTATCATATTGCAATTTCATTACGTGTTTTGAAAATTTAAATTTGTTGGCCTATAAACAGGTTACTCATCATGGCCAATCGGCACTATGGATGTGCAATGTACTTTTTGTTCACTACAAAAAAAATTATAAGAGAAGAAAGCATAAATAAATAAAGTGTTATATGACCAGAGTTTTAATATTCGGATAAACTTGATTCCTTACGATTAACGGAATAAAACATTAAACACAAAACGGACTTCCATAAGTTGAGCATAATTCAAACTGTTTAAGATAAACCATCAAAACAAGGCAATAATAGGGTCTAATCAACAACTAAAGTTACATAATTTCCTTACTAAAGGAATTACTTAGGACTCATTATTGGACGCATTCTTCAAAACTACTACATTGAAATTTCAAATACTTGCATCTCGCCAATTGAAGATACATGTATCACCAACCTCAAGTTGCAAATCTTCCCTAAAGATGCGCCATCTGTTATTAATTGTAGTTCTCTTCCGGTCGCTTCTCCAACGGATTTCAAGCGCCCAAACACGAGTGCCCACATACACACTTATAAAATCAGTCTTCATATAGCACTTGCAAAGTTTTTTAAATTCTACTGGGATATCCTGAAACAAATATAAAAATATATTCAATTATACATTCAACAGTCGAAGATACAAATCAATATCCTACATAAATCTATTCACTGGATGTATATAACTTACCACACCATGTTCATGGTGTAAAAGCTGAAATGGCTGAACAACAAAATGAAAAGCAGGGGCTCCACTTAAATCAGGTAATACAGCAACTGAAATGTCAAAATCAAAGTAAAATAAACTACCAAATGATTTACTTAATCAGCCGACTAAAGCAAT
Organism: Apium graveolens; assembly: GCF_009905375.1. Lineage (NCBI taxonomy): Eukaryota > Viridiplantae > Streptophyta > Magnoliopsida > Apiales > Apiaceae > Apium > Apium graveolens. Next base: position 425,131 of record NC_133648.1, read on the forward strand.
AGTACAATTCACCGGTGTAAACAGTTAAGTTATTACAAGGCGCATCGTTAACTGGAGACAAGGGACTCTCGATATGTGAAGTGTCAATTGCAGTTACTGTAAATTTACGCCGACCATCGAAAATAAAAACTAACATGTGGAAGCCATTCAAATCAACAACACGTAACATATTGCATAGACTCTTCAAACCACTCAAATGACTTAAGCTATTTTCACTTCGACGGTATTCCCCAACAATCTCATAACCACTGCTAACAACAACATCAATTCTTCTGGGAATAACCGCACCAACATGATCATCAAACTCAGTCGGTACATACTGACAAAATAAATATGTTTTATGTTACTTATTTCACTTCTGCTATAGAATAAATTACAACTATTTGGCACAGAATAGTTACTTACAACCGAATCAATGACTGGACCACCCCATCCAAGATTCCTCACAAAAGACCAACCGCCATCATAAATAGAAACTATGAACAATGACAAAACAATTAGTTCAAACAAAACTGAATAAAACATTTAAACTACATACATGACATACCTAGATTTGGGAGCTGCTTCTGCAGTTCATGCACTCTATGTGGGTAATGGATCTCAGAGCCAGACATGTCAACTATGACAACTTTCATGTCAAAATTACCCACATATTCGAACAACAAAGTGTTACCCGAAATTATACCGAAGTCGTGGTAAAATTCACGAAACCCCTTAAACTTCTCATTTACTTTGTCAAAATCAACCCATATTTCATATCCATTATGAACAACAATCTTAAGAGTTGCCGGAATACGACCACCATATTTCAAACAAAATGCATGAGGGACATGCTGACATTCAAAATTCATGAAAAATCTGAGATAAAAAATTACAAAAAAATTATTCAACAACATACAAAATAGTATACTTACAATTTCATTTGATGAGCATTCGGATAATCGGACACGGCGCGCAAATTTGTTGGTCAAATCCATCATTTCAATTACTTCCCTAATTGAAACAAATGAGTAAGGTAAATACCCTAAATTCAAGTCAATTAAATAAAAGATGTAGGGAATTGACATTCATAAGAATCGGGGCCTCATAGCTGTTTAACAATATATGCTTTTGGAAGAAGAAGACATGTAAACTTACCGATCTTCAGTAGTAACGGCTGTAAGTAAGAAAGGGATGAGGGTATTTGACAAACTAAAGAACCACTTAATCTGCGTAAAAGGAGGAAAACTGATATAAAAAAAGTTAATGGAGTTACATAGTTTTTAACGTTACAACCTTAATAACTTTCACCCACTTTCACAAGTCGAACGTTATAAACCAACTATAAAGTGACAAGTATCACTTTTCACGACTACTTCTAGATAAGAAATTTATTTCACTGCTGTATTGATAAACACAATTTATATAAAAAAATAACCACAAATTATAATAAAAATTATTTCCTGTTATAAAAAAATATTATTTGAAGACAAATATCAAAAGCCAAATAATAAAATTACTGTACTATTCTAGAGTCAAATCTATAAGACAAATCTTTAAATTACTGTATTATTATACACAAACCTTTATTTATGTAAATCGTCGACTTCTATATTATATTATTGCAAAAAATCCAATACTTGCAATATATCGTTATTTCTAAAGTGAAAGACAATTCCTTTCACAAAAATAAAACTAATATGTTAGATTTCTATATTAAGTAAAACAATAAAAAACTAGAATTATAGTGGAAAATTTCATAACTGATTCAATTCTTTTTAACCACATAATTATTTTTTGCAAGTACCAATTTAATATTGATATTAATATATTAATTTTAATTCGTGTTTTACACGGATTATGAATAATTCTCTACAAATATTAATTTGATGTTTTTAGTGTCGGGCCCGTGTGTCGCACGGGTTACAATTATCTATACTCATTATAAATAAGCGAAATCATATATAATTTGGTGCTAAAAGTACCAAAGTGCCAAATTTTGATACTTTTTTTTTTTGCTAAATTCTACAAATTTTGATACTTACATTACATAAGTTGACTTCTATTCTTAATAAACTTTGTTTTTAACATAAATCGACTTCTTTTTTTTTGTAAATTTTATTTTCTTTTTAGTTAGTGTTCATCCAATTGTCTATTTACTTCATAAAATAAAAATATTTTTTAAACAATTTGTAAATTATATTAAAAATTTATTAAGTTACGTTAAATTAAATAAAGTAACTTATATTTATTTTTAAATTTAGAAAAACTATAAACTTTTAAGTAAACAACTAACACAAATTGACTTATATTCTCTGTAAACTTTATTTATTTATAAATTGTATTAAAAATTTATTAAGTTATGTTAAATTAAGTAAAATAACATATATTTACTTTTATTTTGAAAAACTATGAATTACAAAATAAACTATTAACACGAATTGACTTGTATTCTTAGTTTTATTTTCAATAGTATAATTTTAAAAATAATTAAGTAATAGCAAATGACTTTAGTAACATTTATTAACTTTTAAACTGAAAATTATTGATTTAACGATTGTATATGTTACTGTCCATCATAACGTTTATTTACTTTGAATTAAAAAATATATTTTAACAAGAACAAATTTATGGGCTGTATTTAGATTATATTAAATAATATTAAATTGAGTTTAATAACATCTATTTACTTTTAATTTATAAATTAATTTTTATCGATAATTAAGTAATATTAAATAAACTATATTGAAAATGCTAATTATAAGATAATTATCAAATTATATTAATTAATACTAAATTATGTAAAGAACAAATATTTGGTTCATAAGATAGAGATACAATTCGTTCACAAAATAAAACTAATATATTAGATTTCTATATCAAGTAAAACAATGAAAAACTAGAATTATAGTGGAAAATTTTATAACTGATTCGATTCTTTTTAACCACATAACTATTTTTTGCAAGTACCAATTTAATATTGATATTAATATATTAATTTTAATTCGTGTTTCACACAGATTATGAATAATTATATACAAATATTAATTCGATATTTTTAATCTCGGGCCCGTGTTTACCTATTAATATATTAATTTTAATTCGTGATTTGCACCGATTATGAATAATTCTCTACAAATGTTAATTCGATATTTTTAGTGTCGGGCCCGTGTATCGCACGGGTTATCAATTATCAATACTCTTTATTAATAAGCGAAATCATATATAATTTGGTGCCAAAATGTACCAAATTACCAAATTTTGGTACTTACATGACATAAGTTGATTTTTATTTTTGATAAACTTTGTTTTTAAAATAAATCGACTTTTTTTTTTGTAAATTTTATTTTCTTTTTAGTTAGTGTTCATCCAATTGTCTATTTACTTTATAAAATAAAAATATTTTTTAAACGATTTATAAATTATATTAATAATTTATTAAGTTACGTTAAGTTAAATAAACTAACTTATATTTATTATTATTTTAGAAAAACTACAAACTATTAAGTAAACAACTAACACGAATTGACTTATATTCTCTGTAAACTTTATTTATTTATAAATTATATTAAAAATTTATTAAGCTACGTTAAATTAACTAAAATAACATATATTTATTTTTATTTTGAAAAACTATGAATTACAAAGTAAACTATTAACACGAATTGACTTCTATTCTTGGTTTTATTTTCTATAGTATAATTTTAAAAAAAAATAAGTAATAATAAATGACTTTAGTAACATTTATTAACTTTTAAACTGAAAATTATTGATTTAACGATTGTATTTTTACTGTCCATCACAACGTTTATTTACTTTGAATTAAAAAACATATTTTAAAAGTAATAAATTTATGGGTTGTATTTAGATTATACTAAGTAATATTAAATTAAGTTTAATAACATCTATTTTCTTTTAATTTATAAATTATTTTTTATCGATAATTAAGTAATATTAAATAAACTATATTGAAAACGCTAATTATAAGATAATTATCAAATTATATTAATTAATATTAAATTATATGAAGAACAGATATTTGGTGCATAAAATAGAGATACAATTTGTTTCACAAAATAAAACTAATATGTTAGATTTTTATATCAAGTAAAACAATACAAAACTAGAATTAGTGGAAAATTTCATAACTGATTCGATTTTTTTTAATCACATGACTATTTTTTGCAAGTACCAATTTTAATATTGATATTAATATATTAATTTTAATTCGTGTTTCGCATAAATTATGAATAATTATATATTAATATTAATTCGATATTTTTAATCTCGGCTTTGCGTCGCACAGATTACCAACTAGTATACCTATAATTAACGAAAGATTGATATTTAGTCAGTAATCGGATTTAATTAGTGTCCGTTTGGGAAATCTTAAAATAAGTAATTTACGACTTAAAATGAATAAGTGAGTAATAAATAATAAGTTAATAAATATTTATAAGTTATATAAGTGTTTGGATAATTTAATTTATAAGTCAAAATTATTTTTATTTAAATGAATTAAAATAACTAATTTTTATATATATAATTATCTTAATTCTTATATTTTAAGTTATATTAACATTTAAAAAAATATATTCTAAAATTAAAATTGATAAAAAAATGAAAAATAAAAAATAAGTTATGAAAAAGTATATCGTTACCAACATTCAACTTAGCAACTTATAAGTTGTAAATTCAACTTATAAACTGGTTCGACAAACACTCGTCAATAACATAACAAAAGCAAAAAACAAGTTGTAGAGAACTATGGTGACCCCTTGTCGGAACTGAATATCATGGTTAACATAACAAAAGCAAAAAAAAAACAAGTTGTAGAGCAAGGCCCGGGAAACATGATGAGTAAAAACAATAGCCTCAAAGATACAATTACTTGTACAACTACAATTCATCATAACTACCAATTGGAAGGAACAAAGGGATGTTGAAGAAGAGCATCCACACCCCATCTTCGAGCCGGATCATATCTCAAACACTTCTTTAGAAAAGACTTTGCCTTATGTGATAAATAAGGAGGTAATACGAGCATATTTTCATCAAATCCTTCTATCATAGTCTTCAATAATTGAGTATTTCCGTGAACATATCTGTCCCACAACCCAGAACCTGTTAACAGCCAGTACAAAATGCAACCTAAGGACCAAATGTCAGAAGGGCGTTCATGTTGCCCGTATTGTACTGATTCAGGTGAACTGTACAACAAGGTTCCCCTTAAGGCTGAACTATGGACGCCCCTTCTCTTAGCACGTCCAAAATCAGACAATTTAAGGCGAACATCAATTGCCTGGTTCCTTGATGGAAACGCTAAAATATTGTCTGGTTTTAGGTCACAATGAACCCACCCATGTTCATGCACACGGCTAAGCCCTTTCAGAATCATCTCAGCATAGCAACTAGCTCTACCTTCAGATATCCTTTGTCGGTGAAGATTGTTTAGAGTACCTCGAGGAGCATACTCGACTACAATACAATACTGATTCTCAATCCTATCGGAGCCTTCAAACTTCAAGATAAATCTCGACTCTCCAATTTCTTCATACACTGTTTTTTCATGATGTAGTGTTGAAGAATTTGGACCTAAAGCAATTTTGACGGCCACGTAAGGAACATCAGCAGCTCGACGGCGACCCAACAACTCAGTGGACTGGGCCAAATAGACTCTGCCGAACGCACCTTGGCCCAATAACCTACCAAGTCTCCAGCCCATGTTTCCTATTTCGTTTGACAATATCAAACATAATTAAATTAGGAATTAATAAACCTAACACGCTTAATCAAACATAATATCATGTTTGACTTGTTATATTATACTTCATGCAGTAATAATAAATTACTTTTAAAGCCCTACAAACATTCATTAAATGATCAAAAATCAATACATGGGTTTTAGTGTCTTTGAACTCGATCTCCTAATTGTTTGACTATCTCCTAACTGTTTGACTGTGGTCTATTTAAAAATTAACGAAAATTTGATCAAACAAAGAAACTACCGAAATTTATAATTTTAGAATTATAGTGACTTGACAAATTTTAAAAATAAATATCATGTAAATATCTCATGCAAAAAAATAAATTCGAAAAATCATTATAAAACTCGCCAATCTCGAAAACCCGTCTAAAAACTCGAAATCGTTTCGGATGATAAATGAGTTGAGTTTGTACACGGATTTTAGGCTAATTACTTGACTCGAGTCCACTCGAAAAATAAGCTTGAGCTCAAGTTTGATAGGGGAATAGATTTAAGGTGACGAGTTTATATAAATAATTTTATTATTTTTAAAAATTTCTAATTAAATTAAATAATTTTAAAATTAAAATTTAAAAATGCATAACTACATTTCAGAAAAGAGGTACGTGACTCTATTGGTAAGTGATAATTAATTTGATTTCATAACACCGATTTTTTTGAAACAGCTTGATCAAACCTGTTGTACAAGTCTATATTATTCATTAAACTTTCATTTAAATTAAATTAAATGAAAGGAAAAAATAAACAAATACATACATGAAATGAAATTTTCACGGATAATCATTGGGGTCCACAAATTTTCACATAACTAGAATTATTGTATTCTAAAGACCTGTAGGAGTTAAATTTGTTAAAATTAACACCCTTACTGTAAAAAATCAAGATTAATGACATTTTACTTTATGTGTGTAGAATGTAAACAAATCAGAACAAAATGAAAGGAGGAAAGAGATTTTTTCCTTGATAACTTTGTAACTTTATGTGTGTAAATGAGAAGCATAGGATGTGAAAGAGCACAATAAAATAAAAAAAAAAACTAATACTCCCTCCGTCCCTCCCAATTGTTATCGTTTCTGGGAGAGTGTCCGGCACGCATTTTAAGATGAATAAAAAATATAGTTTTATAACTTTTTTTAAAAATTTTCTGAATAAAAATATAATGTTTAAACTTTTATTCAGAAAATAAATTTTTTTAAAAAAGTTATAGAACTATACTTTTTCTTTATCTTAAAATGTGTGCCGGACACTCTCCCAGAAACGATAACAATGGGGAGGGACGGAGGGAGTAATAGCTAAGCTGACGCCGATTAGAAGGCAACTAGATGAGAAAATATATGATTTAGCAAAACAATTAACTAGAAGAAGATCAAGTGTTGCCGGAAACAGAAATTACCTTGGTGGCAAAATATGAAGAAGAGCAGTAGTGTTGAGAACACAAATGAAAAATTTTAACGCCAGATATATACTCTCTCGCCCCTCCGTCCCTCCCAATTATTATCGTTTGTGGGAGAGTGTTCGACACGCATTTTAAGATGAATAGAAAATATAGTTCTATAACTTTTTTTTTAAATTTTTTTTTCTGAATAAAAATAGAATGTTTAAACTTTTATTCAGAAAAATAAAATTTTTTTAAAAAATTAGAAAACTATACTTATCTTCCTGCGTGTCAAACACTTTTGCAGAAACGATAACAAGGGACAGAAGGAGTATCTAACAACCTAATACGCGTTTTCCTGCGCTTCCCTATCTGGTCAAACACCTAGGACTTTGGTTATCTAGAAGCATAATATACATTTTTCTTTGTTATTACAATAATTTTTATTATCATAAATATACGTTTTAATATTGCATATAAAATAGAATACAAATGTACATAAAACAACTTTCTAAAATAGATAAATAAGGCTTACATTTTTTCTTTGATAACAACATAGTTACATAAATCTTATTTTCCCCGTACACTTTGATAGCTATAAATTACGAAAAAAAAAGATAAATTATTTAAAATTTAAATTTTTCTTAACTAAAAAAAGTGTGATTAAAATAAAATAAATAAACAAAGTTTGATAAATATTTATTGTAATTATTTTATACATTGTTAATTAGAAAACTTATTTAAATGAATGCATGAATTTTCTCCTCTAGTTAAATTTTTGAAATCTCAATTTGTGGAAAGCCTTCGATGGCTTCCTAAGTTCAATCAACTAATAAAATCACACGTTTATAATTCAAAAATAGTTCTATTACATAATTCAAAAATAGTTTTATTAAATAATTCAAATTTAATAATTAATATACTTAGTTTAAATTATAATCCGGATATTTAAGTCAACAAAGGGGAACATTGTTGATTGTATCAACTACCAAGACTTCAACGATTTTCCACAGAGCACACCGACTTCTTCTCTTTACTTTCCTTATCTTTGTCATCATTCTTTCCGACTTAGGGTTCATTTGTTAAATCTGAACAATATATTCTGAACGATTACAATTTCTGAATGAATTGATAATCTGAACTAAATCAGTAATACCTGTTTGATATATTGTATTAAATTTTCTGAATGAAAAAAATTCCAATTTTTTTACATTAAATTTTATCATTTGTTTTTGTAGTGTTTCACCAAATTTAATTTAATTAATTACCCGATTATAAATTATTATTATATTTTATAATTATTTAAAGTATATACACATTACACGGTTATAATAAAATAAACGGAATTTACCAAAAATACTACTTTTTGTAAAATTATTTGCAATTTTATAAATTTCTGAAAAAATTTGTAAAAATACTTTTTTACTCTAAAAATATTTGGAAAAATATGATGTTATAAGGATAGCTTTTACAATATTTATTTGATTCTCAATCATAAAAGAGTGGAAGTTGTGAAACTATAGAAAGGTAAATTCATCTAGGGCTGGCATACTACTGATCATGGATGGTTCAGCTAAATGTTTTATACTCACTCGTCCAGAAGAATTTGGACTCGTCCAGGTGAATAAATATCCCAACAAACAATATGAATAGCAAAGTAAGGAATCGTTCAGTCCAGCCAGTTTCGTTCACTTGTAAACAAATGGGCCCTTAGTGGCTAGGGCTGCCTAAAGCAAGTCGCGTATAAACTATTAAAATAAAAATTATTATATTTTTGAAGAACCCGATAACATTGTTATAATGTATCGAATTTTTTTAATGTATATCTAATCTATATCTATCTATTACTATTATATAAAAAACGTAATATTAAAAGTTTTGATATGATACCAGTTTTTTGATACGCGCTGAATTTACCGAATTACCCTTATTTTACTTAAAAGTTTTATTTGCCTTAATAATCGAATTATAATAGAAAAATAAATAAAAGAACGTTTTCAACTATAACACGTTACATTTTTTATTTCTCTCAATTAAAACAACTTCTCTAAATATCACGTGCAAGTTTATTTAATAAAATAGAATAATAATTGTATTATAATCACTAATAACTAATAAATTACATTTTTCGGCTACTTAATTGTTTATTTATTTAATTATTATTTTACTTAAAAATTTTGTTAAGCTCCTTAATTGACTTTAGCAATCCATAAATTTCTTAACTATTTTACAAGAATCGTTTTACAAGAATAACTTAGCATCATCATTCTTATTTCTCAACAACAATAACAATCACATCTCATAATTGCAAAACCCTCTATTCTTAAAATAATGCAAAAGTCAAAATCATTTGCATCTCTAACCAGTAGCTATCGCAGATATATTTTGTGCGGGTCCACAGTAAAAAGTATTTGTTTTATATAATTTTTACTATTAATATAAAGACAAAGATATTTAAAGTAAGCATTATCTTACAATTCAATTACATAAACAAAATAGAAAAAATATTTGATTTTTGAAGTCGAATTATTTATCTATCTATATTATTATATTAAATATGAAACTTTACTGTCCTTCTTTCAATTACTTAATTGCCCTTTTTCTAAAAAAATTAATATTTTACTCAATTGCACTTACTTAATTAATATCTAACCAATTATCTTTATAAGTAAAATACGTTGCCTTTTTTATTTTCACCAAATAAAACAACTCTTTTTGTACAAATATTTTAGACAATTCTTTTTAATCTATTTTTTTTAAAACTTGTTAGTTTTTTTTTATTTTCTCCAAATAAAAAAATATTTCTCTAAAAATATTATGAATAAATCTGTTTAATATATGCTGATTATCTAGCTATACATCTATCTATCTTCTTCAATGCCTCGTTCACCCCCTCTGGCAAAATACTGGTTGCCCAGAACTCTTGACAAAACCGAATAACATCAGTCCCTACTATCGTCCAAAATGACTGAAAAAACCGGGATTTAATCCATTGAGACCCGCTGATTTATCCGGGTGCATCGTAAACGTAGCTTCCTTGACCTCCTACTCAGGGGCGGAACCAGGAATCTAACATGGGGGGGACCAAAATAAATAAAAGTAGAAAACATACCGATTTATTTGAGATGTGCACGCCTTTCTTTGATCAAATAAAAAGAATCAATGATCTCCTCGACAGAAATGATCTCCACAATCTCCTTTTCAATATACACTATCAAATAATGCCTAAGAAAATCATCTTCCATTCGATTGCGAAGACTTGTTTTCACAATTTTCATAGCAGAAAAAGCTCGTTCAGATGTTGCAGTAGATGCTGGAAGAGTCTAGACAAGCCCTAATAGTCTATCAACTAATGGATACATGTCAGCTTTCCCTGTGGTTACCAATCCATGACATAAATCACCAAGAGTAGACAGATTCTTCAAATCTGGATGAACCGGAACATCTAACCCATAATGTTGTAGTTCACACTGTAGATGGATTTTTTCATCTCCCAAAAAATCTTCTGGATAAAACTTTTCAGCTAACTTGCAAATGTTCATCTTCACAAGTAGTTGTTTGCTTCTTCTTGGGTTGAAAATAGGATGTAATCTCTTTTCTCTTACTCATATTTACGGATTAGATGCAAAGGTAGAGTAGATAAAGAGAGATGATATTAGAGATTGTAATTTTGTAACTTGTATGTATAGTGTGTGTGACGCCCTCAATCTCGGGGTTAGGAAATGAGGATCCACACACTCTTAATCCATCAATTAAAAAAGCATAAACCCCGATTAACTACTAACAGGATCAACAGGATAAAGTATGAGACAAGATTACAACTACCAATCATAAAATATAACTTACAACCCCAAAATACCAATAAATAAACAATATCGATTCCGGCTGGAAACCGACAGATAACCCATTGTATCTTTAAACATTTCCTTCTAGGCGCGTGCTCACTCAAAATACCACTACCTGCTCTGGCAACTAGAAGCCCTCAACACGGTAGGGACCACCAGGTTCACTCTTACGAGTAGTGCGCCTAAGCCTGGCCATCTTCTTGCTTAACTGCCATGGTTAGATTAAAACAAAACATATGAGTATAAAACTCAGCAAGTAACTATATAGCAGTTCTACAATATCAATTCTCAATATACTTTTACCAATTCTCATCTTGGGCATTATACTTTATCATTTCTAGGTGGCAGATTTCTGTCTTTTGGGCTATGAAAGGGTTAAGAAGAAAAGTTTTGGGCTTTCAGGAAACAAGGTTCGAGATAGGGTGAAAGCCAACATTCATCACAAATCATTATCAGGATCACAATTGATCTTATAAAGGAAAGCGATAATCTTTACATCATTGGGAATCAATTATATGATTGATAACAGAATCAAAATTCAGGGTTCACAAGCTGTAAGCTAATCAATATCACAATCAACTCTTTTCAAACATTATATACCATTTCTTTTTCCATAAACCATTCACAAAATAAAATTTCAATAATAATGGAACCCTTGATTGGACTACTTTAACTTTCAATTCATATTTAATACGGGTGATCAGCCCGTATCGACCTCCATCCGGTCTTTAAGGTACCAATGGCATAATTTCAGCCTTAAGTTGGACTAGCCCCACTAGCCTCTTACCATGATTGGACTAGTCCCACTAGCCTCTTACTTTCCAATCCAATCCATCAGGAATTCGTTTGAAAAACCTTTTTGTTGGGAAAGAAAGGTTTTACTAAATTCATTTTATCATTACCGAGCATATGAAATCATTCAGACTCTTTCAAGTCGAAACTCATTCTTAAATCAAATTTCAAGAATTCAAAGATAAGGAAATGAATCAAGGATAAACAAAGTTCAATTCTAGGGATCTTGATCAAATGATAACAAGGTACTCAAATTAGGGAATCAAGACCGTTTCAAGGATCAATAGGGTATAAGGTAAACAAAAGAACGAAAGACCATTACACAAGGGGTTCTTAAAGATTCTCATAGGGTTTACAACAGTTCATGATATTAAAAAGAAATAGGATAAGAAAAGGTTATTAAAGGGTTTGAACAATAATCTTATCAATAGCAAGTTCACAAGAACAATAATAAGGTATCTCAAGAATCAATAACATGGGTATATCACTAAAACAGTTCAATACTCTACATGGCATGAACAATATCCTCTCTATAACAATTTCACAAGTAAGTAGAGTTACTTGCCTGAATTTGCTTTCCGGTTTCACAAAGGTTGAACTACTGCCACCTAGTACACTCTTCCCTTTCCTAGCTCGAATGCCCTCACGTATCGAATCTACAATCCAAAACCAAACCTTAATTAGTTCTCAACTAACGTTCCTGGAACGTTCACTCATTTACGATAGCTTGATTATACTTTCGACTCGAATATACGAGTATAGCTTATACATATAAGCACATAGCACATAGCATATCCCTTTTTGCAACTTTTATATCCTTATATATTTAATAATCGAAGCGCACTTGCTTATTCTTAGCTATTTCTCCAATCACACCATTATAACTCTTACGAGTATATGATTTATTCACAACCAAACATTTACGTCCATATCTATCACTTATATCTTTTAAAATCAATCAACTTAGTTCCCTTTTCTTTTATTCATTAATTCGAACCACATACTACAATCAAGCAAACAAGTTCATAGATATTCACTTATACACCTTCAATCATCCTTTTGATCATTAAAACCAAGTTTTTGACTTTTAATCCCTATGGCCTATTCGGCCTTATCACACAAAATCAACCAAATACTCACTTTAGTTCACATAAACACATAACTCATTCAAAAACCATTAAAGAATCATTCTCCTTTCTTTTAATCATAAAAATTCGAACCATAACATACATATACAATCAAATTTCTCAAAATTACACCATGCATCCTTAATCTTAGCATAATCCAACAATTAAACTAACACCCTTTTCTTTATCAATAATAATTCGAACCAAAACATACATACATGCTTACATGCAACTCAAATTCATCTCTTCATTATATCAAACACTCATTTTCATTGATTAAACCAACTAAATTTCTTAACACAAATCCAAGAATTCGAATTTCACCTAAATCACAACATGCATGCATCATCTCAAGCTTATAAATCACAAATCAATTGTAATTATTCTATAACAACTATCCACCATCAATTTCATTATCAAAAATTAACTTGATCTCTTTAAAAAAACAAAAACCCATTTGGCGTTATAGAAAACACCACATGCAAACACTAAAATTCGAGTGTATATAGTCTAGAGTTCAGTTTACACATCATAACTCACTACTGGTTCACCGGAGTTCATCACCGGTGGCGGTGGCTTCACGGTGGTGCCCTCATTCGAGGGTGTCCAACCACGAAACCCCCGTTTTCCATCAATTACTCAAAATAACTAACATGCACATCTTTTATACCATTCATTTACAAGGAATTATGCTTAAACAAGATGATGTCAGCAAGAACAACAAGAACCAAGTGGTTCTCGGGTGAACACACACACACCGAGCACACACAACACACACACATCTACATGCAAGTGGGTATACACACATGCACACTCTTCTACCTACATATAGGTGTTTATCAAGAAGATTTAGGGATGATTGGTGAGATAAATCAAGGAAAAGAGAGGTATACCGAGAGAGATTGAAGAAAGCCGAGAGAGAGAGAGAGAGTTCGGGAGAGAAAGAGAGAAAAGAGAGAAAAGAAAGTGAGTGCACAAAAGTAAGAAAAAGAAAGGAAGGTGGGTTTGTTAGTGTAGGTGCCCTAGAGGCAATACATTATTCTTTTATCTTTATGTCAGTTGATCATTCAATAAATGTATTTATTATGACCTTAATTACTGCGATATTTTGTTAGCATAATAAATGTCCTTAGAATCATGATACAAATTGTATAGTTTAAGTACATGACTTGAACTTGAGATTATATAATATATCATATTCTTAAAGGTCCCTAGTCGAGTATTATTATATAGGACAATAATAATACATAGATAGACTAGTATGTTGTTTGACAAGATAACCACATCTCATTGGTTATAAGTATGGGGATACTGAAGTCAATACATAGGTACATGTGAGAGTACATGGTACTGGACAGACCCACAGTGAGATTCTTCATGTTTAGTAAAGTCATAAGAAAGACTCACAGTGATAATGGTGTAACGATCCTTTGACTTGAAATCATTATATTTCTATACGAGGATTAATATACTTTGACTACATTAAAAGTTACTTTTGATCGGGTGATGATAAAAGTGGACATCGGGTATATCATGAGTCGTATGAGAAATATGAATGATAGATAAAGGATTTAACCCTCCTATAATTAGGAGAGATATTATTGGCCTCTTGATTGAGTGAGATTATAAAAGCATGGCCATGCTCAAATAATGATTTGTTTCAATAATCTACTCATGCATCAAGTAAACCCAGATTAAATGTTGAAGAGGATGACTAAATACATGCCTCGAGTTTAATCTATAATATGTATGGTTAAAGGGATTATATTACACGGAAAAACATTAATCACGAAAGGTTTTATCTAATCACGATTTAATTATTGTTTAATTGGGTAACAATGATGTATTACTAGATACCGCTCATTGTTTATAATTTTATTAGAGAGTAAAATTATTGCCAATTAAATAATAGCCTATAGGGTCGCACAAATAGAGCACTTAATGGAATAGTTAATTTAAATTATGGATTTAAATTAATTGATGATTATTTGAATTTTATTATAATTAAGTAAGACTTAATTGAGATAATATAAATTCGAATTAAAAGGAATGTTTTTGCCCATAATAATTAAGTATGACTTAGTTATTAATTAAATAATAGAAATTCGTTTTTATTATTTAATCCAATACCTACTAGGGTTGGGCTTTGCTATTATGGGCCTTTTTAATCAGTCATTATAAATAGATAATGAGAGGTTAAAGAGGCTTGAACGTTTTTTAAGAAAACCCTAGCAGCAAAGAGAGGCAGAGGCAATTCAGATCGTCAAGAAGGAGGCTAGTACATCCATTCCGTAGTCAAGTTCGTGAGACGTTCTTGAAGGTGCTCGTGTGGATACCATAGAGGTGTTTCTCCGAGAGGTAGACACAAAGCGTGATAGCTAGGATCTCCGTTGAGTTCGTAAAAGTTAATCTCTTGAAAGGTATGATTCGTTATCTCCATAATCTGCCCATAATTATACATGGATCCTGTTTTTGGGTTTCGAATTTCTGTTTTATTTACGTTTATCCGCTGCGTTTTATGCCTTCGGAACCCAACAATGGCATCAGAGCTACGTGTATAAGGGGCTGATTTGGTTACGTGTTTACTGTATTTTTACAAGTATGCATGTGTGATGAGTCTGCCATGATAACAGTTATGTTATATGAGTCTGCCATGATAACAGTTATGTTATATGAATGATATGATGAATCTGTTAATGATCTATATGATGATACTAGTATGTTTAAGATCTGCCATAACTCATATGTATGCGATCTCTTAAAATATGTATACTGATACACGTTTTTGGTAACTGGGATATGGATCGTGTGTATACTGATACATGCTTCTGGAATAGTATTCTGATACATGTTTTTCTAGTATTCTGATACTTGATTTTGCAAAAATTTCCGCCATCGGGGGGCTCGCTGCCCCCCCGAACCCCCCCAGCGACCTCACCGCGGAGGTCGAACCGCGTGGTTAGGGTTTCGTTTTTAATTTGTGCTTATGACATATGCTTTACTTATTTATTATTCTTGATTGGATCATGATAAGTGATAAATAGTATGTCATCTTTATATGATCTATCATGTTCTTTAATGGTTACTGAGCATGGTGCATAGTTATGGCCTTAAGACCTTAGTTGTAATGGTTTATTCTTTTGGTTTGTAATAAATACGACTTGCATGTCGTTTTCTATTTGTAGTTGTTTTATCTCGAATGTAACTCGAGTTCTTTTGTAAGTTCATTAGTATAATTCTTAATGTAACATCCTAGAAGGACAAGGGAAAGAGGAGGCATCCTATGGAGGCCAAGGAGACAATGGAAGCAATAGAGAAGACATATGTAATAGTTATTTTTACACCATAGATTGACCTTGATCTTTTCATTAGCCTGAAAAGATCACATAGGATTGGGCCATAACTATTGCACGTTTACTTTACGTACTTTTCATATGATGTATAAATAGTATGTGTAGAGTAGAAAAATGCATGTTTTAATTAGATTAATGATGTATGTATGTATTAGATACATCACCCATGCCATGCCTTTAAACAAGATAAAATCTGTAACGACTCAAGATTTAAAATTAACAAACGATCATGAGATTCTCGTGTTTATGAAACACGGAATAAAATACGAATTTTCTTTATTTCTGACATGGGGCGATTTTGTCAACAACGGGTTCATAGAACTTGTAAGGCTGTGGGTTTTAAGCGAGACCGATGTGACTCCTCCACTACCTGGAAATCAAACCATTGACGAGTATTGATTTGAAGTATTTTATTCAAGGAAAAATTGGGAATCTCTTTATGATGGGATCATGATCGTTCTAAATTAAAATCCCTAAGTAAAAATATTAAGTTTTAATCAGATGCTTTCCAATGAATGAACACTCATTAAATCCTAGATCGATAAGGGGAAGGGCTGTCAGTGGCAGGGGACTCCTATCTATCATGGTGAAATGCGACGAATATAAACGGTTATATTCGGACGTTGTATCATTGGGTCTAACTTAACTGAGTCATCATAATAAGGTGAATATAAACGGTTATATTCAACTATTATGAACTTAGAAGCATAGAGTTTGGTTAAAAATCTATTAGATAGATAAGATCAATTGTTGTTCACCAAATTATCCAAGAATTATATATGATATAATTGACAACTGTTGTCTACCTAAATAATCATGTTTTAAGGATACCAGTGGTTGACTTAGAACATGACGAAATATGGATCTTGGCTCACTAGAAAGATTTATGGGATATACTTTCCGAATTAATAGTTAGGGCTATTAATTTGATAAAAAAAAATAGTGGGAGATATATTACGAATATATCATAATCATATGAACATAAAATTTTAACTCAGACAATCTAATGTTTATTTTGCGCTTTTATTATTGTAGATACTGAGTAATGGCAAACAACACAAACACACTATCCGTACGTTCAGTCCTTGAGAAGGACAAGCTGACAGGAGGAAACAACTTCCTAGACTGGCAGAGGAATTTGAGGATTGTCCTCAGGCAGGAGCGCAAGCTTCATGTCATTGATATTCCTCCTCCAGGCCCCCTTCCTGAGGGTGCTACTGCTGATGAACGAGCAGCACGCACAAAGGATGAGAATGATGCAAATGATGTTGCATGTCTTATGTTGGCAACTATGAGTGCTGAGCTTCAAAGACAACATGTGCATATGGATGCATATACTATCAATGAGCACTTGCAAAGCATGTTTGCAAGCCAAACTCGTCAAGAAAGGTTCAACACGAGTAAGTCACTTTTTAATTGCAAACAAGGGGCGAGTGAACCAGTTGGCCCACATGTTCTGAAGATGATTGGTTACATTGAGTACCTTGAAACTTTGGGTTTCCCGATTGGTCCGGAAACTGGTATTGACCTAATCATGAATTCTTTGAACAACAAATTCACTCAGTTTGTTGTGAACTACAATATGAATGAATTTGACAAAACACCTACTGAATTGTTGCATATGTTGAGAACATATGAGACCAACATGAAGACAGCTGAACCTGCTCCCATACTGATGGTGGGAAATAAAGGTAAGGCCAAAGGGAAGGGAAAATGGAAGGGTAAGAAGAAGATTGGATCTGATTCTACAACCAAGCCAAAGTCAGGTCCCAAACAGGCTTTAAAGCCTAAAGGTGGTGTGGCCAAGGGTGAATGTCACTACTGTAAGAAAGATGGTCACTGGAAGAGAAACTGTCCAATTTACTTGGAGGATCTGAAGAAAAAGAAAGCAGTTCAGATTTCTGGATCAGGTATTTATGTTATAGAAGTCAATTTGTCTATTTCTACATCCTGGGTATTTGATACTGGATGTGCTTCTCACATTTGTATAAATGTGCAGGGCCTGCAGAGAAGTAGAACTCTGGCTAAGGGAGAAGTGGACCTAAGAGTAGGCAATGGAGCAAAAGTTGCTGCTTTAGCTGTAGGGACTTATTATTTATCTATGCCCTCTGGGCTTGTTTTAGAACTAGAAGACTGTTTTTACGTGCCTGCGATTCGCAGAAACATTATTTCTGTTTCTTGTTTGGACAAGAAAGGTTTTTCGTTTACAATAAAGAACAACAGTTGCTCTTTTGCTTTGAATGATTTAACCTATGGTGTTGCGCGTTTATTTAATGGTTTATATGTTCTTGATTTAGATAACCCTGTCTGTAATATAGAAAACAAACGACTTAAAATAAATGACTCAAATCAAACATACCTCTGGCATTGTCGTCTAGGCCACATAAATGAGAAACGCATATCCAAATTACATAAGGATGGATACTTGGATAAGTTTGATTTTGAATCATACCAAGAATGCGAATCTTGTTTGCTTGGTAAGATGACTAAAGCCCCTTTCACTGGTAAGGGTCAAAGGGCCACTAAACGTCTGGAGCTAATACATAGTGATGTATGTGGCCCAATGCGTGTAATGGCTAGAGGAGGCTACTACTACTTCATAACATTTACTGATGATTTCAGTAGATATGGATATGTATATCTTATGAAGAACAAATCCGATTCTTTTGAAAAATTTAAAGAATACAAGGTTGAAGTAGAGAAGCAAATTGGCGGAGATGCAAGTATTAAGATCTTACGATCCGATCGTGGGGGTGAATACTTAAGCACCGAATTTAGAGAGTATTTGAAAGAGTGTGGTATTGTATCGCAACTCACTCCGCCAGGAACACCTCAATGGAATGGAGTTTCAGAGAGGAGAAATCGCACCTTGTTGGACATGGTGCGATCGATGATGAGTCATGCAGATCTTCCAATTAGTTTCTGGGGTTACGCTCTAGAAACAGCGGCTTTCACACTTAACCGTGTTCCTACTAAGAAGGTTCAAAAGACTCCATATGAGATATGGAAAGAGAAACGGTCAGGCATGAACTTTATGAAAGTTTGGGGATGTAAGGCATTTGTGAAACGTCAAGAATCTGACAAGCTTGGACCTAAATCCGAAGAGTGCATTTTTGTAGGATACCCTAATGAAACAAAGGCGTATTATTTTTATAGTCCTTCTGAGCAGAAAGTGTTTATTGCTCGAGATGCTGTCTTCATGGAAAGAGATTTTGTTTCCAAAAGAAACAGTGGGAGAACTATAGATCTCGATGAAGATCGAGAACCGCAAAATAACATTGAACCTGAAGTGGAACAAGAGCAGAATAATGATAATGCTCAACAAACATAGGTTGTTCGTAGATCTGGTAGATTTCGCCATGAGCCAGAGAGATATGGATTTCTCATGACTCAGTGTGGTGATTTGATGCTCATAGATGAAGATGAGCCTCTCACATACCAAGATGCTATGAACAGTCCAGACTCTAAGAGATGGCTTGAAGCCATGAAATCCGAGATAGATTCCATGTACGAAAACCAAGTATGGACTTTGGTTGATCCACCTGAAGGGGTAAAACCCATAGGGTGCAAATGGGTTTTTAAGAAGAAAAAGGGCATGGATGGAAATGTTCAGACCTATAAAGCTAGGCTGGTTGCAAAAGGTTTCAAACAAATTCATGGTATTGACTATGATGAAACTTTCTCACCAGTGGCTATGGTCAAGTCTATAAGGATTTTACTTGCCATTGCAGCATTCCATGATTATGAAATCTGGCAAATGGATGTCAAAACAGCCTTCCTTAATGGAAGTCTTGAAGAGGATGTGTACATGACACAACCTGAGGGTTTTGTCGATCCAAGGAATGCTGGCAAGGTATGTAAATTGCGTCGATCCATTTATGGATTGAAGCAATCCTCTAGGAGATGGAATATCCGTTTTGATGAAATAGTCATAGAGTATGGCTTTGTTCAAAACGAAGATGAACCGTGTGTTTACAAGAAGGTTAATGGGAGCTATGTGGCATTCATAGTACTATATGTTGATGATATACTACTAATGGGGAATGACATACCTTCTCTAAAGGCTGTTAAGACGTGGTTAGGGAGCAATTTCTCCATTAAAGACTTAGGAGAGGCATCCTACATTCTAGGAATGAGGATCTATAGAGAAAGATCTAGAAGGATGATCGGTCTAAGTCAGAGCACATACATTGATAAGGTTTTGCATCGTTTTGGAATGCAAAATGCAAAAAGGGGATATGTCCCTGTGTCTCAAGGGATAACGATCTCTAAGGACCAATGTCCGAAATCATTGGATGAGAAGGACCACATGAATAAAGTTCCATATGCTTCAGCAATTGGATCTATCATGTATGCAATGGTATGTACTCGCCCAGATGTCTCGTATGCTTTGAGCATGACGAGCAGATACCAGTCTAATCCGGGTGAAGGTCACTGGACGGCAGTTAAGAATATTCTTAAGTACCTGAAAAGAACTAAAGATTCATTCTTGGTGTATGGAGGAGAAGAGAAACTCGTTGTAAAAGGTTACACCGATGCAAGTTTCCAAACAGACAGAGATGATACTGTATCACAGTCTGGTTTTGTGTTTTGTCTAAACGGAGGTGCTGTAAGCTGGAAGAGTTCAAAGCAAGAAACAGTAGCTGATTCTACAATGGAGGCTGAGTACATTGCAGCTTGTGAAGCAGCTAAGGAGGCCGTTTGGATTCGAAAGTTCATTTCTATTTTGGGAGTGGTTCCATCGATCGCAGATCCCATTGATCTATACTGCGATAATAATGGAGCCATTGCACAGGCTAAAGAACCTAGATCACACTCCCGGGCTAAACATATACTCAGGAGATTTCACCTTATTCGAGAGATTAATGAAAGGGGTGATATACACATATGTAAAGTGCACACAAATGATAACATTGCAGACCCACTGACCAAAGGCTTGTCGCAGCAGAAGCACGATGGTCACACTAGTTCCATGGGTATTAGATATATGGGTGATTGGCTCTAGTGCAAGTGGGAGATTGTTAGTGTAGGTGCCCTAGAGGCAATACATTATTCTTTTATCTTTATGTCAGTTGATCATTCAATAAATGTATTTATTATGACCTTAATTACTGCGATATTTTGTTAGCATAATAAATGTCCTTAGAATCATGATACAAATTGTATAGTTTAAGTACATGACTTGAACTTGAGATTATATAATATATCATATTCTTAAAGGTCCCTAGTCGAGTATTATTATATAGGACAATAATAATACATAGATAGACTAGTATGTTGTTTGACAAGATAACCACATCTCATTGGTTATAAGTATGGGGATACTGAAGTCAATACATAGGTACATGTGAGAGTACATGGTACTGGACAGACCCACAGTGAGATTCTTCATGTTTAGTAAAGTCATAAGAAAGACTCACAGTGATAATGGTGTAACGATCCTTTGACTTGAAATCATTATATTTCTATACGAGGATTAATATACTTTGACTACATTAAAAGTTACTTTTGATCGGGTGATGATAAAAGTGGACATCGGGTATATCATGAGTCGTATGAGAAATATGAATGATAGATAAAGGATTTAACCCTCCTATAATTAGGAGAGATATTATTGGCCTCTTGATTGAGTGAGATTATAAAAGCATGGCCATGCTCAAATAATGATTTGTTTCAATAATCTACTCATGCATCAAGTAAACCCAGATTAAATGTTGAAGAGGATGACTAAATACATGCCTCGAGTTTAATCTATAATATGTATGGTTAAAGGGATTATATTACACGGAAAAACATTAATCACGAAAGGTTTTATCTAATCACGATTTAATTATTGTTTAATTGGGTAACAATGATGTATTACTAGATACCGCTCATTGTTTATAATTTTATTAGAGAGTAAAATTATTGCCAATTAAATAATAGCCTATAGGGTCGCACAAATAGAGCACTTAATGGAATAGTTAATTTAAATTATGGATTTAAATTAATTGATGATTATTTGAATTTTATTATAATTAAGTAAGACTTAATTGAGATAATATAAATTCGAATTAAAAGGAATGTTTTTGCCCATAATAATTAAGTATGACTTAGTTATTAATTAAATAATAGAAATTCGTTTTTATTATTTAATCCAATACCTACTAGGGTTGGGCTTTGCTATTATGGGCCTTTTTAATCAGTCATTATAAATAGATAATGAGAGGTTAAAGAGGCTTGAACGTTTTTTAAGAAAACCCTAGCAGCAAAGAGAGGCAGAGGCAATTCAGATCGTCAAGAAGGAGGCTAGTACATCCATTCCGTAGTCAAGTTCGTGAGACGTTCTTGAAGGTGCTCGTGTGGATACCATAGAGGTGTTTCTCCGAGAGGTAGACACAAAGCGTGATAGCTAGGATCTCCGTTGAGTTCGTAAAAGTTAATCTCTTGAAAGGTATGATTCGTTATCTCCATAATCTGCCCATAATTATACATGGATCCTGTTTTTGGGTTTCGAATTTCTGTTTTATTTACGTTTATCCGCTGCGTTTTATGCCTTCGGAACCCAACAGGGTTTATATACCACTTAGAAACAAGGGCAAATTTGTAATCCACTAATTCCCTTTTTATTCTTATTTGTCCCTTCTTTTTACTAAAATGAAACAAGGATTAAATATAAAATATATCTCTCTCGGGAATTCGAGAATTATTGAAAATGACATTTTTAATACGTAGGCCTCGAAATTAGCTTTTCAACCATTACCCATAATGAATTTTTGAGCGAACGGTTGATTTTATATGAATTTCGCAAACTTGCTTTAATAATAACATTTTCCACATAAAATCAATTTAAAAAAATGCAAAGACCATCAAATAAATTCACTTATCATTTTTAAAAAAGTCTCTAGGACCACTACGAAGATAACAAAACAAATCCCATGTTTTTATCTTACTCAGATGATTTTATAAAAATGCACGAAGGTTAAATGAACCTTTATTTAAATCAAATAATTCCTTTAAATTCATAAAAAAAGTCACAGAGCACACATTCATGCACACGGGCAAGCAACCACACATATATAATCATATAACGACTCAGGTCTGATCACATAATTTATTCTTCTTTAATCTTTATCCCTTTTTACGCGTACTGGGTCACGTTCAGCCTGACGGCCCGACGCTCAGCGTTTCAACTACGCTTCTCATTATCATTATCGATCGACACGTCACTTAGGACGAAATACTTTACTTACACATTCATTTCATTAAATCACACATAATTCACCTTTTATATATTCTTCAACTCTTTATTGGGACGGGTTCCGTTCTACCTGATGGCCCGACAACACAGCTTAACTCCTAAGCTGACTCTTTAAATTGGAACGTTTTTTTTACGCTCCTAAATTCTAATATACAGAAAAGACATTTAACCATCACTTTGTCACATAATTATAATCACTTCATATAAGACATACTTTATCGACTTAATTACGTCGAAAAATTTTCAGTCATTACAATCTACCCTCCTTAAAAGGATTTTGTCCCCAGAATCTAATCTAAGCAAATAGATGGGGATACTTCTCTTTCATTTCACTTTCTAATTCCCAAGTCGATTCTTCGACTAATGGATTTCTCCATAATATTCTAACTAGAGGTACAACTTTATTTCTAAGCGTCCTCTCTTTCCGGTCCAAAATTTGAACTGGTTGTTCCACATAGGACAAATCTGGCTGGATTTCCACTGGTTCCAATTCGATCACATGGCTCGCATCAGCATTATATTTCTTCAGAAGAGAAACATGAAATACATTGTGCATATGTTGCATTTACGGAGGTAGCTCCAATTCATATGCCACTTTCCCAACTCGTCGCAATACTTCAAATGGTCCGATATACCTGGGACTCAACTTTCCTTTCTTTCCGAATCGGGTTAAACCTTTCCAAGGAGATATCTTTAACAAGACTTTGTCTCCAGATTCGAATTTCACATCTTTTCGTTCTCGATTTGCGTACTTTGCTTGTCGATCTTGAGCTGCAATTAATCTCTTTCGAACCATTTCTACCTTTTCCTTTGTTTATTGAACTAGCTCTGGGCCAATTAATTTGCGCTCACCAACTTCGTCCCAATATGTAGGGGATCTACATTTTCTTCCATACAACGCTTCATAAGGCGGCATGCCAATACTTGCGTGATAACTGTTATTGTAGGAAAATTCAATTAAGGGCAAATGATCATCCCAATTTCCTTTGAAATCTATTGTACAGGTTCGCATCATATCCTCGATTGTTTGAATCGTCCTTTCACTTTGTCCGTCTATCTGCGGATGATATGTCGTACTCATTTTCAGCTTAGTTCCCAAATGATCATGAAATTGTCGCCAAAATCTCGAGTTAAACCTCGGATCTCTATCAGACACGATAGATACAGGAACTCTGTGACGCATCACAATCTCATCTAAATACAATTTAACCAACTTTTCCAACGGAAACCTTTCGTTTATTGGCAAGAAATGTGCTGATTTCGTTAATCGATCAATTACTACCCAAATCACATCATGATTAGATTTGGTCTTTGGTAATCCTACCACGAAATCCATCGCGATATGTTCCCACTTCCATTCGGGTATATCCAGTGGCTGAAGCAATCCACTTGGCCTCTGATGTTCCGCTTTTACTCTTTGACATGTATAACATTTACTTATCCATTCCGCAATTTCCTTTTTCATGTTTGTCCACCAATAACTTCCTTTTAAATCCTGGTACATTTTCGTACTTCCAGGGTGAATTGAAAATCTCGAGTTATGCGCTTCTTGCAAAATCTCGTGCTTTAGTTCCACGACATTAGGTATCCAAATACGTGAGTTAACACGGTATATTCCTTTTCCATCCTTTTGAGCTTTAACTTCTTCTCCCGTCAACTTATCCTTTTCATGATTCATCACTTGCTCTTGACAACATCGAATCTTTTCCAAAATTTCGGGTTGAAATGACATTGCATATATAGCTTCATCTCCAAATTCTGGAGTCTGCACCTCTATTTACATATTTTCAAAATCTCTGATCAATTCTTCCGATGACGTTAACATATTCAATCTTTCTTTGCGACTTAGAGCATCTGCTACCACATTTGCCTTTCCAGGATGATAGTTTATCGCACAATCATAATCTTTGATTAATTCCAACCACCTTCTTTGTCTCATATTCAATTCTTTCTGAGTAAAGATATACTTTAAACTCTTATGATCCGTATAAATCTTGCACTTTTCCCCGTACAAATAATTCCTCCAAATCTTAAGGGCAAATACAATTGCTGCCAATTCCAAATCGTGTGTTGGATACTTTTGCTCGTGCGGCTTGAGTTTCCTTGACGCATATGCTATTACCTTTTCGTGTTGCATTAAAACACATCCAAGTCCTTTATATGAAGCATCACTGAATATCACAAATTCCCCTTTTTCATCTGGTAATACCAATACTGGGGCAGTTACCAGCCTCTTCTTTAACTCTTGTAAACTTTCCTCGCATCTTTCCGTCCAGACAAACTTCTCGTTCTTTCTTGTCAACTTTGTTAATGGGACAACAATCTTAGAAAAATCTTGCACAAACCTTCTGTAATATCCAGCTAATCCCAGAAAACTTCTGACTTCCGTAGGAGTCTTGGGTCTTTCCCAATTCATTACAGCTTCTATCTTGGCTGGGTCCACTTTGATTCCTTCTTTATTAACTACATGACCAAGAAATTGCACTTCCTTTAGCCAAAATTCACACTTTGAAAATTTAGCGTACAACTTCTCTTTTCTCAGAATTTCCAAGGAAATCCTCAAATGCTCCTTATGATCTTTTTCCGTCTTGGAGTAAATTAGTATATCGTCGATAAACACAATGACGAACTTATCCAAATATTGCTTGAACACTCTGTTCATAAGATCCATAAATGCGGCTGGCGCATTCGTCAAACCAAATGCCATTACCAAAAACTCATAGTGTCCATATCTCGTTCGGAACGCTGTCTTGGGTATATCTTCAGCTTTGATCTTTAATTGATGATACCTAGATCTTAAATCAATCTTTGAGAGACACAAAGCTCTTTTTAACTGGTCAAACAAGTCATCGATCCGCGGTAGAGGGTACTTATTCTTAATTGTCAACTTATTCAGGTCGCGGTAATCAATGCACAACCTCATACTTCCATCCTTTTTCTTTACAAATAACACCGGTGCGCCCCACGGGGATACACTCGGTCGAATTACTCCTTTGTCCAACAATTCTTGTAACTGAGCCGCCAATTCCTTCATCTCGACTGGCGCCATACGATAGGGAGCTTTCGATACTGGTTCCATTCCAGGAGCCAAATCAATCGTAAACTCGATCTCTCTGTCTGGAGGTAGTCCAGGCAATTCATCAGGAAATACATCCGGAAAATCTCTTACTATCGGAATATCCTCGATCCTTACAGATTCTTTTTCCACATCCATAACATTAGCCAAATAAACTTCGCATCCTTGACGTATTAATCTTCTTGCTTCAATAGCCGTTAGAAATTTCTTCTTTTGTCTCTTTCCTTTAAATATCACCTCTTCACCATCTTTGGATTTTAACCTCACCTTTTTACTTTTACATTCTATTTGCGCTTCATGGTTTGAAAACCAATCAATTCCTAGTATAACCTCAAATTCTCCTAACTTAAAGGGAATTAAGTCAGCAGAAAAGTGCCGACCTTCTATAGTCATATCACAATCGGGACAAACTTTGTTAGCAAGAACTTTCTCTTGATTTGCTACCTCTATAATCAAGTTAGGTTCTAGAGGGTACGCAACACAATTTAACTTATCCAGAATACTTTCAGAAATAAAGGATCTAGTTGCTCCAGAATCCATCAAAACTTTTACTTCTACTGAGTTTATAACAAGCATACCTGCTACCACGTCCACATCTTGCACCGCATCTTTCATTGTCAGGTTAAAAGTTATAGTTCTGGGTTGAGCTGATGGTGCTGGGAGAGACGGCGGTCCAGCAATCCTAAGAACATTGGCCTTTTGAACAGGCTCTTTGCAGTTTCTGGCCATATGGCCCACTTTACCACACTTGAAACAAGCCAAGTCAAGCTTCCTCGCTCCACTTGGACACTCTGAAGAATAATTCCCTTTCTGGTTGCACTTGAAACATGTCACATCCAACTTATTACACCTTCCCGGGTGTCTCTTCCCACAAACTTTGCATTCTTGAATCTGAGGTCGGTTATCCTTCCCCGGTTGTCCTGCTTTCTGGAAACGGTTCTTCTGAGTTCCGTTACCGGGTTTAAACTTCTGAAACTTTTGGTTCTGACCTCCACCATTCTTACCAAACTTCCCTCTAAACTTTGAACTTCCTTGCTCTTGCTCCAAGCTCTCAAACTTCCTTTTTCTACCTTCACTTTCTCTCCTTGCAGCTTCACGCTCTCCTTCCACTATCATTGCCTTTTGTACTAGAGCAGCATAGCTCATGATCTCCAACATTGCAATCTGACTCCTAATCCACGGCTTAAGTCCCTGTTGGAACCTTTTAGCCTTCTTTACCTCCGTATTTACATACTCAGGTACGAATCTAGACAATTCTGAAAATTTCACTTCATACTCCGCTAGCGACATATCTTCTTGTCGAAGGTCCAGAAATTTCATCTCCAACTGATCTTGCATATAACTTGGCAAATATTTCTCCAGAAACATTTCAGTGAACTTCTCCCATATTAAGTCTTTGCCTTCCAACAACGCCTTTGAAGATTCCCACCAGAAACTCGCTTCATCTTTAAGGTAATAACTTGCATACTGAGCTTTCTTGTCATCCTTAACTTCTGTTAACTCAAAAGCTTTTTCCATTTCCCTTAACCACGACTGTGCTTTAATCGGGTCTGGCACACCTAAAAACTCTGGGGGATGAACAGATTGAAAGTGTTTGAAATTTCCAATTTTAGGGGCCACAGGTTGTTGCAAGAGCTGAGCAAGTCTGCTCATCATGGTGGTTTCTGGGTTTATTTCTGGGTCTTGGGTGAGAATTTCTTCTTCTTGGTGATCTGGTGAGTTGGCCATTTCTTACAAAACCTGATTAAGCAACTATTTAACAATACGATAGCATGGCATAACAACAGTTCTTATAAAATCTCTTTTGTGGGTTTTAGGCCTTACCCAATTTGCACATGCAATCCTATTACTACATAATTCTTATATTAGTGTCGTTTTATCATGGCACAAGATAGGGTGTTACGAATTTTACACATGGTTATACGAAAACATGGTTGTTTAGAAACATGATATTGGGAACAGTTCATGAGATAATCAGGGTGCACAATAGAGACAAAACAATGGATTTATTTAAACATAGGTTACATAAAGATAAGTCTGACTTTCACAAGTTCTGAAATAAGGTACAATAATATAGAAGGGTTAAACAGAGGAAAAACTGGAAAATATCCCCCTATCTACCCCTAAATTCCAACAACTACTACTACAATACAGTCCTGAAATACAACATGATAAATAAGAAATGGATCCCGGCATCTGACCAAGTATCCAAAGCCTACCAGCACTGAAAAACAACAACTACGGGCTCAACCAACAGTCCCGTCTAATCATCTAGAATCTCTCTCAACACAACCAACATCCAGCGAATGATCTTATGCAGCCTCCGGGCCTCAGCATCAGCATCACTAGTGGATGGTCCCTCATCCAATCTCCTTCTGGCAACCTGCTCTACCAACTGAATCCTAGCTCTCCACTCCTCCATCACTACTGATGTCCTCTGCCTAGAGTCTCGGATCAGCCTATCCACCAAAGCTCCCAACTCAGGGATACGGGAGTAAACAAAGTCTCGATCCTGGGCTAACTTGCCACCAACACTGACAGGCACAATCTTAGGCATCTCAGACTCTGGCTCAGGGGCAGGGGTCTCTGAATCTGGCCTCAAGGGTGAAATCTGCATAGGGATCTCACTACTCTCAGAAGGGTCCTCCTCTGGGTCTGAACTAACATACACAGGCTCCTATGGATAGGGTGGAATGAGGTCCACTGGGGTACCGGTCAAACTAATCTCTGAGTCTGAGTCACTACCACTACTAATATCCTGAGAAAAAACACCAAAACAGCAACCAAGAAATAATGTTAGGGTTAAATAAAGCTTCCAGCTAACTCACACCCTAACTCTAGTTGCCATTCTAACTGATAAACACTTTTCTTAGACTATACCTAATAGTCTAACTCAGCTCTATATGAGTCGAACTGTCTCGCGATATAGATATATTCCCAAAATACTCTTTTTATACTCCTAACTTATCTCAGGGGCTAGATCTTGTAGCTCTGATACCAACTTGTGACACCCTCAATCTCGGGGTTAGGAAATGAGGACCCACACACTCTTAATCCATCAATTAAATAAGCATAAACCCCGATTAACTACTAACAGGATCAACAGGATAAAGTATGAGACAAGTTTACAACTACCAATCATAAAATATAACTTACAACCCCAAAATACCAATAAATAAACAATATCGATTCCGGATGGGAACCGACAGATAACCCATTGCATCTTTAAACATTTCCTTCTAGGCGCGTGCTCAATCAAAATACCACTACCTGCTCTGGCAACTGGAAGCCCTCAACACGGTAGGGACCACCAGGTACGCTCTTACGAGCAGTACGCCTAAGCCTGGCCATCTTCTTGCTTAACTGCCATGGTTAGATTAAAACAAAACATATGAGTATAAAACTCAACAAGTAACTATATAGCAGTTCTACAATATCAATTCTCAATATACTTTTACCAATTCTCATCTCGGGCATTATACTTTATCATTTCTAGGTGGCAGATTTCTGTCTTTTGGGCTATGAAAGGGTTAAGAAGAAAAGTTTTGGGCTTTCAGGAAACAAGGTTCGAGATAGGGTGAAAGCCAACATTCATCACAAATCATTATCAGGATCACAATTGATCTTATAAAGGTAAGCGATAATCTTTACATCATTGGGAATCAATTATATGATTGATAACAGAATCAAAATTCAGGGTTCACAAGCTGTAAGCTAATCAATATCACAATCAACTCTTTTCAAACATTATATACCATTTCTTTTTCCATAAACCATTCACAGAATAAAATTTCAATAATAATGGAACCCTTAATTGGACTACTTTAACTTTCAATTCATATTTAATACGGGTGATCAGCCCGTATCGACCTCCATCCGGTCTTTAAGGTACCAATGGCATAATTTCAGCCTTAAGTTGGACTAGCCCCGCTAGCCTCTTACCATGATTGGACTAGTCCCACTAGCCTCTTACTTTCCAATCCAATCCATCAGGAATTCGTTTGAAAAACCTTTTTGTTGGGAAAGAAAGGTTTTACTAAATTCATTTTATCATTACCAAGCATATGAAATCATTCAGACTCTTTCAAATCGAAACTCATTCTTAAATCAAATTTCAAGAATTCAAAGATAAGGAAATGGATCAAGGATAAACAAAGTTCAATTCTAGGGATCTTGATCAAATGATAACAAGGTACTCAAATTAGGGAATCAAGACCGTTTCAAGGATCAATAGGGTATAAGGTAAACAAAAGAACGAAAGACCATTACACAAGGGGTTCTTAAAGATTCTCATAGGGTTTACAACAGTTCATGGTATTAACAAGAAATAGGATAAGAAAAGGTTATCAAAGGGTTTGAACAATAATCTTATCAATAGCAAGTTCACAAGAACAATAATAGGGTATCTCAAGAATCAATAACAGGGGTATATCACTAAAACAGTTCAATACTCTATATGGCATCAACAATATCCTCTCTATAACAATTTCACAAGTAAGTAGAGTCACTTGCCTGAATTCGCTTTCCGGTTTCACAAAGGTTGAACTACTGCCACCTAGTACACTCTTCCCTTTCCTAGCCCGAATGCCCTCACGTATCAAATCTACAATCCAAAACCAAACCTTAATTAGTTCTCAACATACGTTCCCGGAACGTTCACTCATTTACGATAGCTCGATTATACTTTCGACTCGAATATACGAGTATAACTTATACATATAAGCACATAGCACATAGCATATCCCTTTTTGCAACTTTTATATCCCTATATATTTAATAATGGAAGCGCACTTGCTTATTCTTAGCTATTTCTCCAATCACACCATTATAACTCTTACGAGTATATGATTTATTCACAACCAAACATTTACGTCCATATCTATCACTTATATCTTTTAAAATCAATCAACTTAGTTCCCTTTTCTTTTATTCCTTAATTCGAACCACATACTACAATCAAGCAAACAAGTTCATAGATATTCACTTATACACCTTCAATCATCCTTTTGATCATTAAAACCAAGTTTTTGACTTTTAATCCCTATGGCCTATTCGGCCTTATCACACAAAATCAACCAAATACTCACTTTAGTTCACATAAACACATAACTCATTCAAAAACCATTAAAGAATCATTCTCCTTTCTTTTAATCATAAAAATTCGAACCATAACATACATATACAATCAAATTTCTCAAAATTACACCACGCATCCTTAATCTTAGCATAATCCAACAATTAAACTAACACCCTTTTCTTCATCAATAATAATTCGAACCAAAACATACATACATGCTTACATGCAACTCAAATTCATCTCTTCATTATATCAAACACTCATTTTCATTGATTAAACCAACTAAATTTCTTAACACAAATCCAAGAATTCGAATTTCACCTAAATCACAACATGCATGTATCATCTCAAGCTTATAAATCACAAATCAATTGTAATTATTCTATAACAACTATCCACCATCAATTTCATTATCAAAAATTAACTTGATCTCTTTAAAAAAACAAAAACCCATTCGGCTTTATAGAAAACACCACATGCAAACACTAAAATTCGAGTGTATATAGTCTAGAGTTCAGTTTACACATCATAACTCACCACCGGTTCACCGGAGTTCATCACCGGTAGCGGTGGCTTCACGGTGGTGCCCTCATTCGAGGGTGTCCAACCACGAAACCCCCGTTTTCCATCAATTACTCAAAATAACTAACATGCACATCTTTTCTACCATTCATTTACAAGGAATCATGCTTAAACAATATGATGTCAGCAAGAACAACAAGAACCAAGTGGTTCTCGGGTGAACACACACACACCGAGCACACACAACACACACACATCTACATGCAAGTGGGTATACACACATGCACACTCTTATACCTACATATAGGTGTTTATCAAGAAGATTTAGGGATGATTGGTGAGATAAATCAAGGAAAAGAGAGGTATACCGAGAGAGATTGAAGAAAGCTGAGAGAGAGAGAGAGAGAGAGAGAGTTCGGGAGAGAAAGAGAGAAAGGAGAGAAAAGAGAGAAAAGAAAGTGAGTGCACAAAAGTAAGAAAAAGAAAGGAAGGTGGGTTTATATACCACTTAGAAACAAGGGCAAATTTGTAATCCATTAATTCCCTTTTTATTCTTATTTGTCCCTTCTTTTTACTAAAATGAAACAAGGATTAAATATAAAATATATCTCTCTCGGCAAGTCGAGAATTATTGAAAATGACATTTTTAATACGTAGGCCTCGAAATTAGCTTTCCAACCATTACTCATAATGAATTTTTGAGCGAACGGTTGATTTTATATGAATTTCGCAAACTTGCTTTAATAATAACATTTTCCACATAAAATCAATTTAAAAAAATGCAAAGACCATCAAATAAATTCACTTATCATTTTTAAAACGTCTCTAGGACCACTACGAAGATAACAGAACAAATCCCATGTTTTTATCTTACTCAGATGATTTTATAAAAATGCACGAAGGTTAAATGAACCTTTATTTAAATCAAATAATTCCTTTAAATTCATAAAAAAAGTCACAGAGCACACATTCATGCACACGGGCAAGCAACCACACATATATAATCATATAACGACTCAGGTCTGATCACATAATTTATTCTTCTTTAATCTTTATCCTTTTTTACGCGTACCGGGTCACATTCAGCCTGGCGGCCCGACGCTCAGCGTTTCAACTACGCTTCTCATTATCATTATCGATCGACACGTCACTTGGGACGAAATACTTTACTTACACATTCATTTCATTCAATCACACATAATTCACCTTTTATATATTCTTTAACTCTTTATTGGGACGAGTTCCATTCTACCTGACGGCCCGACAATACAGCTTAACTCCTAAGCTGACTCTTTAAATTGGAACGTTTTTATTTACGCTCCTAAATTCTAATATACAGAAAAGACATTTGACCATCACTTTGTCACATAATTATAATCATTTCATATAAGACATACTTTATCGACTTAATTACGTCGAAAAATTTTCAGTCGTTAAAGTGTGTATTGGGGGTTTTGGGACCAGAGCAGAACAACTGAACAAGTATGTTCTGTTTTTAGACTTTAGTTTTAAGCATTTTTTTTGTTTCAAATTGTATTATATTTATCTTATATGTTTATTTATTAATTATTAAGATTAATGAACAAATTCCATGATTTCCATCTAATCAATATTATTTTGAATGAAATAATTAACAAAATCAATAAAATTTTGTATTATCAATTCTCAATTTCAATTTTTTTTTAAATCTAGGGGGACCAAAAAAATTTTTGATAGTAAATTTTAAAATTTTATATTAAAATTTTAGGGTTATTCCGCAGTTGGCGGGGACCGGGGCTCCCTTCGGTCCCCCCTAGTTCCTCCCCTGCTCCTACTTTGATATTTCACGAATAAGCTACTCATTCTCACTGTCCTGTACTCTCTTCACTTTGTCCCCATCAGTCAATTTTCCATCCAATGATGTCGT
Source organism: Apium graveolens (assembly GCF_009905375.1). Classification (NCBI taxonomy): domain Eukaryota; kingdom Viridiplantae; phylum Streptophyta; class Magnoliopsida; order Apiales; family Apiaceae; genus Apium; species Apium graveolens. The sequence goes on from NC_133648.1 coordinate 459,190, forward strand.
TGTAAATAGTTCTGCAAAATACTCCTCTACTACTCGTTGAATGCCAGTAGTTGTATCTTGCCATTCCCCATTATTGTCTTTGATACGATGCAACAAATTATTCTTTCTCCTTGTCGATGCAAATTGATGAAAGAACCTTCGCTAAAGATCTCCTGTTTTTCCAATAAATTCAAGTACTTTCCATCAAATATCGTTATACATCTGAATGCCTTGAATGTCCCTTTTTGATCGTAACGCTCTCAGCCTTTTCCTGTACTCCATGCTCTGTCGCTTATATTCACTGTTGAGTCCCCCTATACTACAAGAAAAACGGATAAATACAACTGGTTTAAAATCGGTTGTATTTAGCTAAATTCGATCGTTTTCAGTTATATTTAGCTAAATACGACCGGTTTTTGGACCGATTGTATTCGCTCGAGTCATATTTAGTAAACCGGTTGTATTTAGTACTAAATACAACCGACTAAATACAACCGGATAAATACAACCGCCTAAATATGACCGGCTAAATACAACCACTTCCGGTCAAATTAGATTTTTCGGCTAAAATTTGAATATACCACACAAATAATTAAATTTTCCGAAAAATTTAAACTGCCCGCCCAAATTAAATTCAACCGTATATGGTCGAAAATGCAATTTTAAATTCAACCGTAGTCAGTTGAAATAACGAAGTCCAGATTTTTTAAAAAAAATGCCGGATCCCGGAAACCAGAATCTGTACATTTTTCGGCAACCTCAAACTCAATCAAAACACAATTTTCAAGAGGCGATTTTGCAGTGCAATTTGTTACGCCCAAAAATTGGTATAAACTTTATTCAGGATAAGATCAGACAAAGTAGTCAAAATTGAGATATGAATGCCTAAAAATAAGGAAAAGATAAGGTAACTTTCCTTTATGAAAGGAAACAAGGCGCGCCCTGTGAGTAGGAAAGGACGCGCCCTATATTATGAATGATTGATGGAAAAGTGCATCTGTAGACAATGATGCGTTTAACATTTGGGGTAAACCACGACTATACCTACGTCCACGGATTAGAGAAACAGCTGGTAGCGGAGGGTTATCCTTGGCCAGAGAGATGCCTTGTCCTTGAAGTCTCGAAGTTGTGGACGATCCTTGGGTCTTTGTGGTTGGGCCTCATCGGCGGACATTCCTAAAGCTAGTAGAAGACGGTTTCCAGTAGGTTTCCTACTGGGCCTCGGAACAAGAGATCTAAGCCCATTAGGTTTCTTGTTCCCCAAGAACTATGTTGGCTTGATTTCCTATAAATATGGATACGTAGGCAAATTGTAAGGGGTGAGAAGCGAGAGCGCAACTGAGCCACCACTAACCCTAAGCAATCTCAGCCACCAATAATCACAAACATCAAACACTGTTCATCAAATCCGACGATTACGGTTCACGTTTTCCGACGAAGAACCTCCATCACAGATCTTGTTTCCGGCTACGAACCTCAAACTTTGTTGCTACCAAATTCCTCCATCAACAAATTGGCACTAGAAGGAGGGGTAATCAAGATCTGCATCTAGGAGGAAAAATGTCTCAATACTGTGATGGAAGTTTTTATGATGGAAGTTCTGAAGAGGAGTCTGATCATGGCTATGATCGTCATGAGCATTATGTTCCGCCTATGACTGATCGCCCCACTCCAGATGTTGGGGGTCAACCGCCTGTCCTGATCACTAACGCTGACTTGCTGGAACAACTATATCGCATGAGAGATGCTCTAAACGGGTTCGACTCAAGGCTAAGCACAGTGGAGAGATGCAAAACCAGAAGGGGCCTTCATCATAATCGTGTTGCCCACGCACCCGGGAAAGCTCCCATGACTGAGAGAGATGCCTTGGCCGGTAGCGGTCGAACTGAAGGCGGGCATATACCAATAACCCCACAACGTCTGAATTACTCCAACGATGCTTCCTCCCGTTGATGGTGTTGATGCGGGAGTTTGTTGAGTCGGACTTTGTGGAGGAGTTGGATCATCATCTCCGTCGTCTTTAATATTGGGGTCATCACCGTCATCATCATCACCATTAAAGAATAAATCGGCAACTTTTCTTTCTTCCTTGCCCCATCTCCAGTAATCTGATTCATCGAACTCAACATCTCGAGAAATGATTAAATTCTTTGTTAGGGGATTATAGAGTCTGTATGCTTTGCTCATTTTGTCATTTTTGCTTCAGAAATTTTTTCAAACGTTGATTCATCAATACCTTGAATAATTGTGTACAACGCATTTTTATCTTTTTTCCGGATCTCCTTTAACACCGTCTTCTCGGCATTTGGAAGTGTTGCTTCAGCGGCTGCATCAACGGGCTCGTTGAACCCATTTTCGACAATTTCCCAATTATCGTAAGAACCGAGTAACACCTTCATTTGGATACTCCAATTCCCGTAATTTGTGGACGTCAATTTTGGAATGTTGGGTTGCACCATATTCGCCATTTTTCACGAACGTAACCTTGGCTCTGATACCACCTGTTGGAAACATGATAAGCTTTCAAATTCAAACACCTAATATATGATATATAATTAATTTTTTTTGTAGCAAGTAAACACACACATAATTTTTTCTCAAAGAAAAAGCTACAACTTTCTATATTTCTATTACAACACAAGGCTACAGCCTTTCTTCTCAAACTCAGAGCTTCAGCTCTTTTCCTTTTGTTTTCTCTATTTTCAAACTCACTCCAGTATGTTACTTTCAATACATCATACGTGCTCTATTTATAACCTTCAAAATGACATATTAACATCATGGCTTACGTTATCTATATATTTAATACATGCCAGCTTTGTCTTACTTTCAACCCAAGTTGTTCTAACAGCCTACCTTTTATTCAGGATGATATAGCAGGTGGCAGTGAATGCAAACATCCTCGAGATTCACGTATCTTTCTCATTTATCATTACACGCTTTTGACCATTTGAATAATATGAACAGGTTGACAACAATGTAGCACACCATCTTTTTAGGAACTGCATGGCTTTGTACATTTGTAGTTTCTTAGCTTCACATGTAACGTGTAATACTTTAGCTTTTATGCTCCCTTTAGCCTACCATATTTTGAGGATGACTTTGTACATATTATATGTGTTCATATTTCACCCAGTTGTTTATTTAACATCTACTAGAAAGTTACTGGAAAGCGGTGCGGTTAATATTTATTAGGGTGGTGGAGAGTTTGAAATTCTAACACCCCTGGCCTATTTTCAAGCCTCTCTCATCAGTTTCATAACGCAGATAATGATACTTCTTAGTGCGAATTTTGTATCTGTTCCAAGATTCATGAATTGACGTGATCACCCACTTTTCCAATTCATCAGGGAGTACTATATACCGTTGCTTAAATATAAATCAAACATTAAAAAGAATCATTAAATGATGGTGATGTGCGACAAATATGTGGGCTTTAATTAAAATTCAAGTAAGTTATTGGTTTACCTGAACATAATTCCAAAGAGTTCTCTTCAAAATTTTAGGAACATCAGACCAAGATTTATAAGTGACACAAAACGCCTTGGTGTTCCCGCAAAATTGCTCAGTTCAGCCAAAATTTTGTCATCATCCCACAGAACGACTAAGTTATTGGCTTAATTCTCTTATTGATTATGTTCTCTTATTGACAAAGAAGCATATAAGGGATTGGTCGAGTAAAAGAGATTTTTTCATTTTATTGGATACTCTACAAATTCAAATCAATTATGCATGTCATAATTAAGTGAAAACCTCTTAAAATTAGTAAATCTTCCACTTCACTAGTAAGTTTGTAGTACGCTAAATAGGATTGCCTATGGAGTTAAGTTAATCGCCTATAAACTAATTTGCAAGACTCACGTCATGGTTTCAGATTGCTAAAAAACTAGTACTCTCACGCGATTTATAAATCACTGTTACTTTATTTGGTCAGATTCATGCGATTATGTTTCTTATAGTGTTAGCTGGAATATAGAGTTGTGAATTCACAAAACATACAAGGCACACTGATATTCCAGAGGGTACTTGATTACCGAAAACAAATCCATGCGTTTGTCGTTTCAAGTAGGTAGATAGAAGTTATATCACACTCTAAGTATTCATTATCAACTTACAATAATCTATTAAAAAACAATTAAGTCTTTTTAGATCTTATAACTCGAATGATTCTCTGATTTTAATAAAGGTGCAAAGTGACAATAATTCATAAATTTTCTCTCCAATGAAGTGAGAGCCTTTGTTTTTCTCTTCATTCTTATAGTAAAAACGTGAGAGCTTTGTGATGGCTAGAGTCGAGGACATCAATGATAAGATGGCAGGTATGAGGATTGATGATGAGGAGAACACAGAGCTTGTTTTTGATGAAGAAGCGGAAGATGTATCTAACAAATTTGAGATATGTCTTGTGGGTCATTTTTTGACAGAAAAAAGTCTGAATATCAGGGAAATGAAGTCTAAAATGGCAGACATATGGCATCCGACAAGAGGCTTGAATATTAAAGATCTTAAACCAGGTGTGTTTTTATTCCAGTTTTATCATGTCGATGATTTGGAATGGGTACTTAATGGTGGACCTTGGAACTTTGATGGTGCAATGCTTGTTCTTACCAAAATCGGTGTCAGTGAGGATCCGTTGGAGGTACCTTTATTTTATCTTCAATGCTGGATTCAATTGTATGGTGTCCCTTCAGGACTGATGACAGAAGCGGCAGGGAAACAGCTCGGCAATTTTTTTGGCTCATTCATCTCCTATGAACTTAATAACAATTCCAACATATGGCGTGAATGCATGCGGATCAGGATTAATGTTGATATCAGGCAGCCTTTGAAGTGCAAAAAGAAAATCTGTAGGAATAATGGCACATAGAACATTGTCAATTGTAAGTATGAGAGATTGGGAGACTTCTGTTTCATATGTGGGCTAGTGACTCATACTGAACATTTTTGTGAGAAGAAGTACAGTTTGAATTCTAAGGACGAAGTACGGGAGTGGGGCGTGTGGTTGCGTGCTCTGGCAAGGCGATCGATAGGGCATGATCGGAGCAAGTTCCTCAGAGATGAGAGAGATGTTGATTGGGACGCCAATCACGGGAATTCAAAAATTAACCAACACTTTTTAAGGGAGTCTGGTAAACAGATAATGTGAGCTGTTGAACAAGTGCGAGATTTTAGCAGTATCCCACCTGTCAAGGAGTCTTATCAGGGGGCTTTTCAAATAATAAGGATAAGGGGGTTTTGGCGGGCAACTTTAAAAATCTTTCTGGGCCATTTGAGGAGGAATTAGTAGGGGTAAATGTCGAGGATAGCAATAAACGAAGGAGAGGCCCAGACAATAATATTTTTATGGAAATAGAATGGATTAATGACGGGACTATTTCGGAAGCTGGTCTTTCTAAAATTGATTGTCCAGGTTCTAATACTACTGATTTGGCTATGCTTGCAAGGCAAGCTAGCCATTTACAATGAATATCTTAAGTTGGAACTGTCGAGGGTTGGGTTCCCTTCATACAGTTCGAGCGTTAGGTGACCTGTTAAAAGATCACAAACCTGATTTTCTCTTTTTGTCTGAAACCATTTCTTTTGCTAATAAAATCGAAGTTTTACGAGTCAATTTTGGCTTCGCTCAATGTTTCTCAGTTGATAGAGTTGGACGCAGTGGTGGTTTAGCTATATTCTGGAAAAATAATGTATCTTGTGAAGTTACGGGGTACTCACGTAATCATATAAATGTAAATTTTCTAAATAATGGTATTACAGTGTGGTCTTTATCTTGCTTCTATGGTTTTCCAGAGAGTACTCGTAGGAGAAATTCATGGGACTGTTAATCTACGAGTTTATGATGATATTCAGATTGCAACACAACAGAAGTTTAGAGTCCAGAGATTGCAGTGATTCAGATTTTCCAGGAGACTATTTCTCAGGTTTAGGTTTGTTAGGGTTTTGTGTAAATCTTGTTTATTTGGATAAATTTTATCTCAAACAAACCCACCCTATCCTATAAATCAAGTTTGAATCTTTCAAGACTTATCCTTTACTTGGTTTATCTTTTTCAAACAACTAACAGATTAGTTTCTCCAGTATCATTCAAATATTTTCAAACAAACTTGTTTTCAAATCTTATCTATTCTATCCTTTGTTTGAAAAAAAATATGTTAGAACTTTGCTTATAAATACAACTCACTTTTTCAGATTTTGGCTAATGCTTTTCACGTCAATTCTTATCATCTGAAAAATACCTTCTTGTTCTATACCCGAGATATATATCCAGAAAACAAGAAGCCCAGTTTGAGTTGTAAACTTTCACATTATATTCTTGTATCTGAAAGGTGTATTATATCACTTGTCCCGTGTTGTGGGAGTTTGATTACAAGAGGAAGGCCAAGTAGCTTTGTGTTAGGTAGTTGTGTGCTAGGGAAAGGTTTCTTTCAAGTAGGCCAAGTTTGTAATCAAGGAAAGTTTGTAAGTACTTTGTTTTAAGTGAATATAATACATTCTCTATGCTAGTTGGCATAGGGACTTGGATGTAGGCCATAGACTAGGTGTAGGGACCGAATCAAGTGAAAACTTCTGGTGTTTTTACTTATCAAGTTTTCAGCATTCTGCATTTTCATTACTGTTATTTATATTCTGCAGTTAATTGAGACTGTCCCATTCATTGTCTCATTTGTAAAGGGACTGTCCCATTTGCATAAGAGACTGTCCCATTTGCCTTGATAGTTAGAATATTATATTATCTATCGAGCCATCGAATTTCAATTGGTATCAGAGCAGGTGCATTTAATTCTCTTTTTAGTGTTTATTTTGCTAGCGATCCATGGCTCAACCAGATAGGTATTCAAACAATTATCCACCATTGCTTCATGGTGCTGAAAACTACAATGACTGGAAGTTCCGGATGAAAATCTTTCTCCAGCGTGATGCATTCGAATGGGATGCTGTAGAAAATGGCTTTACAACTCCTATGAAAGAAGGGAAGCCAAAATCCCTCAAGGATCTCTCTCCTGAAGAATTGAATGCAATGAACTCCAATGCTAAAGCGATGAACTCACTTCTCAATGGCATGGTAGCTACAGAATTAAGAAAAGTATCAGCATGTACTACTGCCAAACAGATTTGGGATACGATCAAAGTCAGCCACGAAGGCACTTCTAAGGTACTTGAAGTAAAATTAAGTATGCTCATGAGTGACTATGAAGGTTTCAGGTTGGAAAGAGATGAAAGCGTGTGAGATGCTCAAGGGAGATTCCTGACATTGATGAACTCTATCTCACTTCTGGAAAGGATCATTCCTCAATCTGAGATCAATAGGAAAATCCTCAGAGCAATGCCTAAGAAGTTTGCTCCAAAGGTTACCATTCTGCAGGATTCAACACTGCTTTCGACTATGGATACTCTAACACTGTTCAGTGAATTGGAAGAATTTGAAAATCATCTACGCAGATATGATGAAGAAGATGAAGCTCCTCGTAAGAAAACTCTTGCACTTAATGCAGATGCAGACGAATCTCCTGATGATTCTGATGAAGAGATTGCTCTTCTAACCAAGAAGTTTCATAAATTTCTAGCCAAACGGAATGCCTCCAAATGACCTATGAAGTCACAGTTTCCAAAGAAGGACTTCAAATCTAATCCGAGCAAGGAGAGTACAACAAATCAAAGCAAGGACACTTGTTTTGAGTGTGGAAAGAAAGGACATTTCAAAAAGGACTGCTACAAACTGAAGAACAAAAAGAAGGCATTAGTTACCTGGAGTGATGATGAATCAGATGTGGAGATTGATTCAGACGATGAAGTTGCTCAACTTTACTTTGCAGGACTCGAGGACAACTCCAGTGACAATGATGAGGTACAAAATATAAAGTATAATTCAAATATATCTTTATCGATGTTAAATTTGCAGGTCCAGGTTAAGAAGCTAAAAGAAAAGAATGCTTATTTAAAACAAGCATTAAGTGAAGTTCTTAGTGAAATGGATGACCCCATGAAGGAAGAAGCCTTGGTTGCTGAAAACAAATCTTTGCTTGAAAGGGTTTCAAAACTTACTGAAGAAAATCAATATCTCAAAAATGAGATTGAGATGAAAGATGTATGCCTTGAAGTCTTGAAGAAAAAGTCAATCTCTGTTGATCCAGAAACCGTAAAAGGAGACAGTGCTCCTGATCCCCTGGTTCCGGAATTAAAGAAAAAAGTTGTACAGCTTGAAAAGGATTTAGCTAAATGTTTCCATGGAGAAGGAACTTTGAATGCTCTTCTTGGTGAACAAAAATCTTCTCTTGATAAAGGAGGCTTAGGATGTGAATCAATCAAGAAACGTGTATTTCAAGGAGGGTACAAGTGAGCTCCTATGAAATATAAAATGCCTTATGAGAAATGTCGAGATTGTGGTAAAGCTGGTCACCCTACATCTGAATCTAGATTATGTGGTATCAAGGGCCACTCCTCTAACTCATCTTATAAATCGTTTGCTAGATATAAATCTGTTAATACATCTGTTAATATTATTCAGATGTGGATTAAGAAATCAGATAGACATTTATATAAGATTTGTGATACTAACCAACCAGGACCCAAGGTTAAGTGGGTACCTAAGAGATAAAGCAATTTTGCAGGTTTGCTTGAAGGTCCATGTTCCGCGAAATAAATGGATCATCGACAGTGGTTGTTTACGTCACATGACAGGTGATAAATCCAAGTTTCTATCTTTAGTTGCCAAGGAAGGTGGCTTAGTTACTCTTGGAGATTCAAACACTGTCAGAATTATTGGAAAAGGTACCATTGGTAATGACAAGTTTGCTTTTTGTAACGTTCGTTTAGTTGATGGTTTGAAATATAATCTTATTAGTGTAAGTCAACTTACTGATGCTGGTCATAAGGTTAAGTTTGATAAAGATGTATGCTATATCGGTACTAAGACTAACGAGTTTTCTTTAGTTGCCAAAAGAAAAGGAAATATTTTCGTGTTAGATTTTGATGAACAACAGGAGGAAATCTGTCTTGCTACTGTTCAAGATCAGCAGAATCTTTGGCATCGACATTTAGGTCATGTTCACATGGATCTTCTTCGGAAGATATCTTCTCATGATCTGGTTTGAGGTTTACCAAAGCTGAAATTCAAGAAGGTTGAACCTTGCACAACATGTCAGCTAGGAAAACAAGTAAAGACATCTTTTACTGCTAAGAATCGTGTGTCAACAACTGACCCTTTGCAGCTTCTTCATCTAGATTTTTTTGGTCCAGAAAGGTATGTAAGTTTGGGAGGTAAGAATTATGCTTTTGTTATAGTTGATGATTATTCTCGCTTTACTTGGGTACTATTTTTGCGTACTAAGGATGAAGCTTTTGTTGAGTTTAAGGATCTTATTACTAACCTTGAGACTAAGTATTCATATAAGCTCAAGACTATCTGTAGTGACCATGGAGGTGAATTCGAGAAGGATTTTATCACCTTCTGCAAATCGAGAGGAATTACTCATAAATTCTCAGCTCCTCGAACTCCTCAGCAGAATGGAGTAGTAGAACGCAAGAACAGGACTTTGCAGGAAACTGCTAGAACTTTACTGCATGAGAGTAAGCTTCCAAGAAAATTTTGGGCTGAAGCGGTACACACTTCCTGTTATGTTTTAAATAGAGTACTTATTCGTCCTATTTTGCTTAAAACTCCGTATGAATTGCTTAAGAAAAGGACTCCTAACATTAGTTATATTTGAGTATTTGGTTCCAAGTGTTTCATTTTAGATACTCAAAATAATCGAGGCAAGTTCGATGCAAAATCTACGGAAGGAATTTTCTTGGGATATTCTACAACAAGCAAAGCTGATCGTGTTTATAATTCTGTCAAGAACAAAGTAGAAGAATCCATCAATATTGCTTTCAATGAATCCTCAAGGAATATATCTTCGATTGATGAAGACACTGCGGATCTACCGTCTCATTCCCAAATGAGACAGTCTCATTCTGAAAAGAGTCAGTCTCATTCTGACAAGTCGAACAGTCAAGACTCTCCAGGTCCTTCGCAGTCTTCTGATAATTCTTCAGGATCTACTCAAGCTTCAGATGAATCTTCTGGCTCTCCAAAGACTCCTGATAGTGTTTCAAATGTGAATTCTGTTACTCCTCTGGATAAATCTTCTCAAGCAGAAATGAGGCAGTCTCTTTTGAATGAGACAACTCATATTCATTTCCAGGCAGACAATTCTAATGAGGAAGAGATGAGTAATATTCAACTTCCTAAGTCTTATAGGACTGTGAAGAATCATCCACCAGATAATCTTCTTACTGATTTAGATCAAGGGATTTCTACTCGAAGCAGATTTCACAATCTGTGTGCATTATGTGCTTTTGTTGCTGAATTCAAACCGAAGAATGCTCAAGAAGCAATTGCAGATGAACACTGGTCTGTTGTAATGCAGGAGGAATTGAACCAGTTCGAGCGTTGTGACGTTTGGGAACTCATCCCACCTCCTCAGGATGCCAAGATCATTGGTACTCGTTGGGTTTTCAAGAATAAGAAGGATGAAGACGACAACATTATTCGAAATAAAGCTCGTTTGGTTGCTCAGGGATATAACCAGCAGGAAGGAATCGATTACGACGAGACAGATGCTCCAGTAGCTTGATTAGAAGCTATTCGAATCTTAATGGCTTTTGCAGCTCATAAGAAGTTCAAGCTTTATCAAATGGACGTCAAAAGCGCTTTTCTAAATGGTTATCTCAAGGAAGAAGTATACGTGAAGTAGCCTCCAGGTTTTATTCATGAGAAGTACCCTAACTATGTTTACAGGCTCAAGAAATCTACTATGGATTGAGACAGTCCCCTCGTTGTTGGTACGAGTGTCTCAGTCAGTTTCTTGTGAACAATGGTTTTATTTGCGGTACACTCGATCCAACTTTATTTATTTTTCATAAACGTGATAACTTTATTTTAGTACAAGTTTATGTTGATGATATAGTTTTTGGATCCTCTAACGAATCTTTATGTAAGTGGTTTTCTGATTGCATGCATAAGGAATTCGATATGAGTTTGATGGGTGAATTGCAGTACTTCCTAGGTTTGCAAATTAATCAGTCTAATGCAGGAATATTTATTCACCAAGGCAAGTACATTAAGGATTTACTCAAAAGATTTGCATTGTATCATGTCACACCTAAATCAACTCCGATGAGTACTTCAGTTAAGCTTTCAAAAGATGAACAAGGTACACCTGTAGATGTCACTAAATTTCGAGGTATGATTGGTTTATTGTTATATTTAACTGCCTCACGACCTGACATTATGTATAGTGTATGTTTGTGTGCTCGTTTTCAATCTCAACTTAAAGAATCTCATTTGAATGCCGTTAAACATATTTTTAAATATTTGAAGGGTACGAGTGACTTGGGATTATTTTATCCTAGTTCCTCTTCCTTTGACTTAATCGGTTTTTCAGATGCTGATTATGCAGGGTCACAGGTTGATAGAAAAAGCACAAGTGGTGCTTGTGAATTTTTAGGAGATTGTTTAGTTGCATGGCATAGTAAAAAATTAAACTTCAGTAGCTCTTTCTATAGCTGAAGGAGAGTACATTGCAGTTGGAAGTTGTTGTGCTCAAATTTTGTGGATGCAACAAACATTGCAGGATTTTGGTATTTCTTATTCAAATATTCCTATTTATTGTGATAATACCTCTGCAATTAATATCTCTAAAAATCCTGTCATGCATTCTCGTACTAAGCATATTGATGTTCGTCACCATTTTCTACGTGATAATGTTTCTAAAGGTAACATTGAGCTTATCTATATTTCTACTGAGAAACAGCGTGCAGATATCTTCATTAAGCCCTTAGCTGAAGATAGATTTTGTATAATGCGTCATGAATTAGGTATGTGTTCTCTGTAATTTATTATGTGATTTTATGTAATTTTATGTGATTAACTGTGAATTATGTCATAATACTTAAATATATGTTGTGTATCTATTATTTGTTTTGGGGAATTAAGTTCTGTGTTAATTATTACCTGCATTCCTGTTTGTGAATTTGTGTTTAATAGCATTTTTTTATTTTATTTTTCCGCGTGTTTATGCGTGTATAAAGCATTAGATTTGTAAATCTTTGATTAGACTTCTCATATCCTTGGAACTCGTGCATGTATTACTCTTTCAGTACATCACTTCTGTCTTGCATCTGTTCATTTTCTTTTCCATCTCTAACTCTTCAATTCTCACTTTTATTTAAACTCATCTTCTTAACCTTTTCGGTTTCTTATTCACCTACTCTCTCTTAAACATAATCAAAACCTTTTTCAGCTCTCTTCTACTTTCTCAATCTTTATCCATGGCACGTAAATCGACACCATTCACCCGTTCTCGATCCGCCGCTCAACGAACCCCAACCGATGCAGCTTCAGGCTCCAAGCGTCAACGGGTCGGTAATTTTGAACCAGAAGTATCAAGCGGAACGACCGATAGTTCTTTTGAGCGACATGCAAAGGAGACTACTTCGACGAAAGTAATGTCAAAGTTGATTTTGAAGGAACGTCTTTGTGATCTGGATCTTCTCAAGAAAGTCGGTATTGTGGACTTGTTTGATTCAGTTGGTTGTTCGTCATTGCTGTCGCCCCTAGAGGTTATTTATCTTGAGTTAGTGAAGGAGTTTTACGCCAAGCTTCGTATTCTGGACGGCAATATTGTGTTCTCAGAAGTCCAAGGGAATCTCGTGTGTTTTAAGGCTGATCTACTGGCACGGCTTACTGGTGTTTCTGACCCCGACCTTCAGTACGAGGAACAGCTCAAGGTCATTCTTGGTGACAATTTTATTTCTGTCTCAGTCAAACCTTCGGTAAATGATTTAACCCCCAGTCTCTCTTGTCTTGTTTCGTTTATTTCATACGAATGTTCTTCCTCGTAAATCTGGTCGTGATAGAGTCACTTTCCAAGATTGTGTTCTTATGTTTGTTTCTGTGAAAAAGATTCAGTATGATGTTGCTTCTTTGATTATATCTAATATGAGTCATTGTGCCAAGCATGGTTCTATGCATTTACCATACCCCGGTCTTCTGTCTCGTATTTTTGAGTACTTTCATGCGTTGACTCCTGCTCTTGTGACTGACAAAATTTCGATTGTGTTTGATTTGTCAGTGTTAACCTTAAATGGTTTAATTGTTTCTGAGTCAAATGAGTTAGTTTTTGATGATTCTCATAGGAATGTTGGTGGTATTCCTAAATCTCCAAACTATGCGTCTGACCCCTTTGATCAACCTACAAACACCTTGCTTAATTCCTTGTTGATTAAATTAAATGAAAATTCTGCTGCTTTGGCTAATCTTAATCAACATTTTGCTTCTGTCAAAACTCTTTACCCGTTAAGCAGGAAAGTAATTTAAGGCAAGTAACTATGCCTTCTCTTGTGAAATTGATACTAGAGAGGAAATTAGTGATGCCATGATAAAGTAGTTACTTTTTATTGCAATTGTGATATGCCTGTATTGATTTTGAGAAACCCTGATATTGTTTCTTGTGATAACTTGATATCAATATATGTTCAACCCCTTTATAGTAACCCTGTTGATTCATATCTTGATTATTCTATTGTCCCCTGTTTGTTATCTTGAAATCTCATAAACCCTAAGAGAACCTTTATAAGCCTCCTTACGTAATGCTTTGATTAGCCTAGATTCTTCGATAACCTTGAACCTTGTCATGCGTTGATCTTTGAAACTATTGTAACTTGGAACTAGTACACCCTGATTATTATTTGATCAAGTTCCTTAGTATTGATCCATGTTTACGTTTGATTCGTTCACTTTCCTTGAAATCTTAAATTGAACTTAAGAATGATTTTCAAATTGAATGAGTCCAAATGATTTCACATTCTTGGTAATGTTAAAATGAATTTAGTCAACTCTTTTCCTACTTCCAACACAGAGGTTTTCCAAACGAATTCCTAATGGATTGGATAGAGACGTAAGAGGCTAGTGGGACTAGTCCAGTCACGTAAGAGGCTAGCGGGGCTAGTCCAATATAAGGCTGAAATAATGCCATAGGTACCATAGTGACCAGATGGAGGTTGGTATGGGCTGATCACCCGTATTATACTTAAAAGATGGATATTCCAATCAAGGGTTCCTTTATATTTTATAAGAGAGAAAATGACTACATTCTTTAAGCGGATTACTCTTTTCTTTTTAAAAGTAATGAATTGGAATGAAACGACTTGAGTCTTCATTTTGGTTGTAATGTTGTGACCCCTGTCACTTTACGATAATGATAAGTTCCAAAATTTGATTGATTGTTTCCTTCTGTTGAGAAACTCTTTAAAGTCCTGCTAATGATTTATGATGAATGTCGGCTTTCACCCAACCCTGAGCCTTGAATCTTGAAAGCCTAAACCCTTGTTCACGATCTTTACTTAGCCGATAATAGAAAGTTGCCACCTAGAAATTTAAAAGTAGAATGCCTCAGATATTGCTATTGTTGTTGATATTGTATTGTAGAGCTGTCTATTTAGTTACTTGCTGAGCTTCTTTGCTCATTTATTTGATTTGATCTAACCATGACAGTTAAGCAAGAAGATGGTCAGACTTAGGCGCACCGCTCGCAAGAGCGTTCCTGGCGGTCCCTACCGGGTTGTAGGATTTCAGATGCCAGGGCAGGTAGTTGTTGTGTGTGAGAGCAAGCGTGTTAGTTTGAAGGGCTTTTCAAGTTGGTTTAGATACAATGGTTTATTCAAATCGAATAAATTTGAATTTAATATATATTTATTCAGGTTGGTAGTTGTAATCTTGTCTCATACTTAATCATGTTTAGATCCTGTTAGTATTTAGTCGAGGTTTATTATATCTGTTTTGTTATATTAGTTTAATAATGTGTGGGTTCTCATTTTCTAACCCCGAAATTGAGGGCGTCACATGTATTTTTTCTCATTTTGGGAGATCATCAAAAATTGTTAAAAATTGACTATTTTGGTTAATTGTCACTCGTAGCAAGAGTGTTATGACAAATCATGTTATAACTAACATTGACATCCCAATTGAAAATACTCTCAGTTGAAAGAAGGCAAGTTGATGAGTGAGGGGATGATTTAGTTGCGAAGCTGAGTTTGAGGGTCGCCGATGTTCTTACAACTTTTGGCATTACAGCAAGTCTAACAAACTGACTATTCAAATTCAAAGATGAATTTTAAGGAATGAGAACAAAATATGTGTTACAACAATCTCCTAATCACTTCTTAAATTACTAATAGTTTTATCTCACTATTCATTTTTCAGTAGAATCTTTCTTTTTTTTAAGGATTCCTTAACCAATATTTTACATTATATATAAGAAACGAGTTAAGATACCGTTGGAATTGCTCTTAGATTTGTGGTGAAAGTTCATTTATTTTGACCGTATAAAACTATAAGATATATGACATATGACATATGACATAAAATTTATACAATACCAAGTTGATAAGATATTTGTCGCTCAGTGATATCATATCAGAATTTATTTTTTAATGCCTTCCACTATTATATATATATAGAGAGAGAGAGAGGGAGAAAAAAAAGTTCTATGGAGACCACATTTTTATCGGAGACCTCAGAGACCACCTATATTCTGCAATCAAAACACTATGAAATATATTATTTTGTGAAGTATATTTTACGAATATCACTAATTCGTTAAAATTGTTGAAGATCATTTAAGTGTAATAACTACAGTGTGTATGTTCTGCAATTTGAACAAATATTCTGCAAATTAAATATGTTTCGTAGAATAAAATATTTTGTAATGTTCTACGTGCAGTACATGTATGATATTTAAGATTTTGAATAAAATAATGATCTTTGTAGAACATAATTCACAAAATAATACATTTTGAAATGTTTTTATGCAAGATTTTAGTTGCGGAACATAAGTGGTCTCCGTGGTCTCCAACAAAAAAGTGGTTTCCATAGAACTTGACTCTCTCTATATATATATATAAACCATTAGACCACATACATTTTTGAATCAATTCTGGCAGTCAGAATCCATAAATTCAAAATCCAAGTTAGAAAATAAATAAATGGATGCAACTTTGATCTCTGTATTAAATTCAAAACTCATGCTTTGGTAAAGAAGGAATAATGGTGTTCAAAACTCAAGTTTCTTCTCTCCCACTTGATTACATTATGTTATGTACACCGCCAAACCTAGTTACATTGAGTATACACATAAAAGTTGATATATTAAACAAGAAAGGATAATTGTGTCAATTAAAAGCAAATTTCAAGTCTATCACCTCAGGTATTTCTCTAGGCCTCTGCTTGAGAATTCGCTGCTCCAAGAAAATTCCCAACCCATAGAAGTGGTGGCATCTTTGACCATTGACCGTTGACGCTGTAGGTCAAGGGTGCAGCTGCTTCCGTGAACTTGTCATCACTGCTTTGGATCATGCCCTACAGTTTCTGAACTAGCCATCAAGGAGGAAAGTCATACATTAGCACCTTTAGAATTAGGAGCAGTTTTACACTAGAAATAGCACCTTTCTCAACTAGATATCACGAACAAGAAGGTACACACTACGTTCTTGTAGCTTATAAAAAAAATATTATCCTCCGTGCACCACCTCATTTACCGGAGAACTGGAGCATACTATAGGGATGACAGTGTCTCATAGTATTACCAAAGGTTTATGAATTACGTGTCAATTAAGGTTACAAACAACAAAAAAAGCTACATTTTTCTGGAGACAATTGCAGAAATCTATATTCTAACAATCATTGAGTACTGTTGCCTGTTTGCTAATTGTTTCAATCATTGGAAAAAAGTTGATTCCAAATTCTCCTATACAAATTCAAATGCAATTCATTGTTGTTAACTATGCACAACAAATCAATATCAATATTAGAGTTGAGACTACAGTATATCAAACCTGTTTCTAATTGAATATTGCAAATTATCATAAAAAGATATCTTGATCCAACACTATCAATGCATCAATACATCATTTATTAATCTTTACTCTTACAGGGTATATATAAACAAAAATGGTATGAATGTAAGAGGACAGTCATTTTAAACAATCATTTTAACAAACTCCATCATAATCTTCATATTAATTGTTCGTAATTGTGATATAGTACACATTTTGCTCCCCATAGTCGAGTCACGCTATTTTGATGAAAGTTAAAATGCTAAAACGTTGCATTGAGCATTATCGCAAGCATTTTGTAAAGAAGAACAAATTTGTCAAGGAACCAGTTAGTCTAAAACCTCAAGTTGTTAGAGGAATGCCTTTTCCAGGATCTTATATTATTATAACACTCCCCCTCACTTGAGTGCTCATTTTTGGGTCGAAAAGTGGATCACGGACCCATCTTTGGGACATTAATTTGCCTTTCGTGCCACTATAAATTGTGAGAGATATTGGGGGTGACATGGATCAAACCTGAGTCCTCTGTCAGCCTGAGCTCTGATACCATGTCAAAAAACCAGTTACTCTGCAATAGAGTCACACAATCCTTACTTTGTGCAGAAGTGTAATCCAGCCGGAGTCTGTGGCCTATCATCACTCCAAAAAATAACCAATGCAATGAGAATGATTGCGTATGAGGTACCTGCAGATTCGGTGGATGATTACATTCAAATTGGTGAAAGTACTGCAATAGAAAGTTTAAGAAAATTTGTCATATCAATTAATCAGATATTTGGGGAGCAGTACTTAAGGTCTCCAAATAAGATTGATATTAAAAGATTGACCAAGATTGCAGAGAAAAAGGGGTTTCCGGGTATGTTAGGGAGCATAGATTGTATGCACTGGAGGTGGAAAAACTACCCGACTGCTTGGCATGGAGCATTTTCAGGTTGCTGTCACGAACCAACAATTATACTTGAAGCCATAGCTTCACATGATTTATGGACAAGCATGCTTATTTTGGATTGCCAGGCACACTGAATGATATTAACGTATTGGATCGGTCAAATTTATTTTCAGAATGGGCACAAGGTCGAGCCCCAAAAGTTAATTATATTTTGAATGGGCACGATTATGATATGGGATACTATCTTGCCGATGGCATATATCCTCCTTACCCTACTTTTGTCAAGACCATTTCTGCTCCGCAAGGAAATAAGGGAAAACATTTTGCTAAGATGCAAGAATCTGTTCGAAAGGATGTATAAAGAGCATTTGGTGTACTTAAAGCTCGATTTGCTATAGTGCGAGGACCAGCTCATTTTTGGGACATCGAAACGCTAAAGTATATTATGTTGGCATGTATAATTATGCATAACATGATTATTGAAGACGAAAGAGAGCTGTCTTTCAATGATTTCTTTCTTCCTTGAGTTAAAATATTTTCTTTCAATTTCCCCCATAGAACTTGTATCCACTGTCATTATTTTGGCATCAGCTTCGTTTTGTGCATAAGCTTCTTTTATCTTCTCACGTTCATCTTTTTCTTTTTCGCGTTCAACTTTCTCTTTTGCTAATTGTATCATCTCTTTAAAATGTTCATTCCTTTGTTTTTTGGATTCAAGTTGATCAGCTTTCATTTGTTCCAAAATGGCAGCTCCACCATCATCAATTTCATTTTCTAATCTTTTCCTTTTTTTCTCGATCTCTTTTGCAGCTTTCCTCCCAACTGGTCTTTTAAGTTACGAGTCCTTAATTTGGTGAACGAGTTTAGACACTGTTAGACTTACTCTTAGATTTGTGATCAAAGTTTAGTTAATTTTACTGTAAAAAATTATAAGACATGTGACATAAAATTTATACAATACCAAGTTGATAAGATATTTGTCGTTCTCGATAATATCATATCAGAATTTATTTTTTACGGCCTTCCACTAATATATATCAATTTTGCATCGATTATGAGTCAGAATCCACAAATTCAAAATCTAAGTTAGAAAATAAATAAAGGGATGCAACTTTGATCTCTGTATTAAATTCAAAACTCATGCTTTGGTATAGAAGGAATAATGGTGTTCAAAGCTCAAGTTTCTTCTCTCCCACTTAATCACATCAGGTTATGTGCACAACAAACCTAGTTACATTGAGTATACACATAAAAGTTGATATATTAAACAAAACAGTATTATTGTGTCAATTAAAAAGCAAATTTCAAGTATATAACTTCAGGTATTGCTCTGGGTCTCTGCTTGAGAATTCGCTGCTCCCTATAGAAGTGGTGACTGTTAATCTACGAGTTTATGATGATATTCAAATTGCAACATATCAGACAGCAGTTTAGAGTCCAGAGTTTGCAGTTTGTTCAGAAGTTCCAGCAGAGGCTATTTCTCAGGATTAGGTTTGTTAGGGTTTTGTGTAAATCTTGTTTATCTGGATAAACCTTATCTCAAACAAACTCATCACCTTATCTTATAAATCAAGTTTAAAATCTCTCAAGCCTTATCTCTTTACTTGATTTATCATTTTCAAACGTACTAACAGATTAGTTTCAAAGATTCATTCAAAATATTTTCAAACAAACTTATCTTCCAACCTTCTCTTGTGTTTGAAAATAAATCTGTTAGAACTTTGCTTATAAATACAACTCTTCATTTCAGATTTGTAGCTAACACTTTCACGAGAATCTTTCATCATCTGAAATCATTTTCTTGTTTCATACCCGAGATATTCATATCCAGAAAAACAAGAAACCTAGTTTGAGTTGTAATCAATTTGTTTATTCTTATACTTGTGTATTCATATCAACTTTGTGTCGGGTTGTGGCAAGCTTGATTTCAAAGTATAGCAAGGTAGCTAGAAGGCTAAGGAATAGCAGTGGGCTAGGTAGCAAGGTAGCTTGGGAAAGGGTTTCTTTCAGGTGCTATATTTGTAATCAAGGAAAAGATTGTAAGTTCTTTTATTAAAGTTGATATAATACATTCTCTATGCTAGTTGGCATGGGGACTTGGATGTAGGCCATAGACTAGGTGTAGGGGCCGAACCAAGTGAAAACTTCTGGTGTTTTTACTTTTCATTTTTCAGCATTCTGCATTTTATTTCTGTTATTTATTTTCTGCAGTGTAATTGAGACTGTCCCATACCCTGTCTCATTTGTAAAGGGACTGTCCCATTTGCATAAGAGACTGTCCCATTTGCCTTGACAGTTAGAATATTATTTTATCTATCGAGCCATCGTATTTCATTTGGTATCAGAGCAGGTGCATTTAATTCTCTTTTTAGTGTTTATTTTGCTAGCGATCCATGGCTCAACCAGATAGGTATTCAAACAATTATCCACCACTGCTTCATGGTGCTGAAAACTACAATGACTGGAAGTTTCGGATGAAAATCTTTCTCCAGCGTGATGCATTTGAATGGGATGCTGTAGAAAATGGTTTCACAATTCCTATGAAAGAAGGGAAGCCAAAATCTCTCAAGGATCTCTCTCCCGAAGAAGTGAACGCAATGAATTCCAATGCTAAAGCTATGAACTCACTTCTCAATGGCATGGTAGCTACAGAATTAAGAAAAGTTTCAGCATGTACTACTGCCAAGCAGATTTGGGATACGATCAAAGTCAGCCACGAAGGCACGTCTAAGGTACGTGAAGTAAAATTAAGTATGCTAATGAGTGACTATGAAGGTTTCAGGTTGGAAAGAGATGAAAGCGTGCGAGATGCTCAAGGGAGGTTTCTGACATTGATGAACTCCATCTCACTTCTGGAAAGGATCATTCCTCAATCTGAGATTAATAGGAAAATCCTCAGAGCAATGCCAAAGAAGTTTGCTCCAAAGGTTACCATTCTGCAGGATTCAACACTGCTTTCGACTATGGATACTCTAACACTGTTCAGTGAATTGGAGGAATTCGAAAATCAGTTACGTAGATATGATGAAGAAGATGAAGCTCCTCGTAAGAAAACTCTTGCACTTAATGCAGATGCAGATGAGTCTCCTGACGATTCTGATGAAGATATTGCTCTTCTAACAAAGAAGTTTCATAAATTTCTTGCCAAACGGAATGCTTCCAAACGACCTATGAAGTCACAGTTTCCAAAGAAGGACTTCAAATCTAATCCGAGCAAGAAGAGTAAAACAAATCAAAGCAAGGATACCTGTTTTGAGTGTGGAAAGAAAGGGCACTTCAAAAAGGACTGCTACAAGCTGAAGAACAAAAAGAAGGCATTAATTACTTGGAGTGATGATGAATCTGACGTGGAGATCGATTCAGACGATGAAGTTGCTCAACTTTGCTTTGCTGGACTAGAGGACGACTCCAGTGATAATGATGAGGTACAGAATATTAAGTATAATTCAAATATATCTTCGTCTATTTTAAATTTGCAGGTCCAGGTCAAGAAGTTGAAAGAAAAGAATGCTTATTTAAAGCAAGCTTTAAGTGAAGTTCTTAGTGAAATGGATGACCCCATGAAGGAAGAAGCCCTAGTTGCTGAGAACAAATCATTGCTTGAAAGGGTTTCAAAACTTACTGAAGAAAATCAATATCTCAAAAATGAGATTGAGATGAAGGATGTATGCCTTGAAGCCTTGAAGAAAGAGTCAATATCTGTTGATTCAGAAACCGTTAAAGAAGACAGTGCTCCTGATCCCCTTGTTCCTGAATTAAAGCAGAAAGTCGAACAGCTTGAAAAGGATTTAGCTAAATGTTTTCATGGAGAAGGAACTTTGAATGCTCTTCTTGGTGAACAAAAATCTTCTCTTGATAAAGGAGGTTTAGGATGTGAGTCAATCAAGAAATGTGCATTTCAAGGCGGTTATAAGCGAGCTCCTATGAAATATAAGATGCCTTATGAAAAATGTCAAGATTGTGGCAAAGCTGGCCACCCTACAGCTGAATCTAGATTATGTGGTATCAAGGACCACTTCTCTAACTCATCTTATAAATCGTCTGCTGGATATAAATCTGCTAATACTTCTGTTAATATCGTTCAGATGTGGATTAAGAAATCAGATAGACATTTATATAAGATTTGTGATACTAACCAACCAGGACCCAAGGTTAAGTGGGTACCTAAGACATAAAGCAATTTTTGCAGGTTTGTTTGAAGGTCCATGTTCCGCGAAATAAATGGATCATCGACAGTGGTTGTTCACGTCACATGACAGGTGATAAATCCAAGTTTCTATCTCTAGTTGCCAAGGAAGGTGGCTTAGTTACTCTTGGAGATTCAAACACCGTCAGAATTATTGGAAAATGCACCATTGGTAATGATAGGTTTGCCATTTCTAATGTTCGTTTAGTTGATGGTTTGAAATATAATCTCATTAGTATAAGTCAACTTACTGATGCTGGTCATAAGGTTAAGTTCGATAAAGATGTATGCTATATTGGTACTCATACTAACGAGTTTGCTTTAGTTGCCAAAAGAAAAGGAAATATTTTTGTATTAGATTTTGATGAACAGCAAGAAGAAATTTGTCTAGCTACCGTTCAAGAACAACAAGATCTGTGGCATAGACGTCTTGGCCATGTTCACATGGATCTTCTTCGGAAGATATCTTCTCATGATCTGGTTAGAGGTCTACCAAAGCTGAAGTACAAGAAAATAGAACCTTGTTCAGCTTGCCAACTTGGAAAACAGGTAAAAACTTCCTTTACTGCCAAGAATAAAGTATCAACTTCTGTTCCTTTGCAGCTCCTTCATTTAGATCTCTTCGGACCAGAAAGGTATGTAAGTTTGGGAGGTAAGAATTATGCTTTTGTTATAGTAGATGATTATTCTCGTTTTACTTGGGTGTTATTCTTGCGTACTAAAGATGAAGCTTTTAGTGAATTTAAGGATCTTATTACTAACCTTGAGACTAAGTATTCATTTAAGCTCAAGACTATTCGTAGTGATCATGGAGGTGAATTCGAGAAGGATTTCATAACCTTCTGTAAATCAAGAGGAATCACTCATGAATTCTCAGCTCCTCGAACTCCTCAGCAGAACGGAGTAGTAGAACGCAAGAACAGGACGCTACAGGAAACTGCCAGAACTCTACTGCATGAGAGTAAGCTTCCAAGAAAATTTTGGGCTGAAGCGGTACACACTTCCTGTTATGTTTTAAATAGAGTACTTATTCGTCCTATTTTGCTTAAAACCCCGTATGAATTGCTTAAGAAAAGGACTCCTAACATTAGTTATTTTCGAGTATTTGGTTCCAAGTGTTTTATTTTAGATACTCAAAATAATCGAGGCAAGTTCGATGCAAAATCCACGGAAGGAATCTTCTTGGGATATTCTACAACAAGCAAAGCTTATCGTGTTTATAATTCTGTCAAGAACAAAGTAGAAGAATCCATCAATATTACGTTCAATGAATCCTCAAGGAATATATCTCAAATTGATGAAGACACTGCGGATCTAGCGTCTCATTCCCAAATGAGACAGTCTCATTCTGAAAAGAGTCAGTCTCATTCTGACAAATCAAACAGTCAAGACTCTCCAGGTCCATCTCAGTCTTCTGATAATTTTGCAGGATCTACTCAAGCTTCAGTTGAATCTTCTGGCTCTCCAAAGACTCCCGATAGTGTTTCAAATTTGAATTCTGTTAATCCTCTGGATAAATCTTCACAAGCGGAAATGAGGCAGTCTCTTTTGAATGAGACAACTCCTATTCATTTTCAGGCAGACAATTCTAATGAGGAAGAAATGAGTAATATTCAACTTCCTAAGTCTTCTAGGACTGTGAAGAATCATCCACCAGATAATCTTCTCACTGATTTAGATCAAGGGATTTCTACTCGAAGCAGACTTCATAATCTATGTGCATTCTGTGCTTTTGTTGCTGAATTCGAACCAAAGAATGCTCAAGAGGCAGTTGCAGACGAACATTGGTCTGTTGCAATGCAGGAGGAATTGAACCAGTTCGAGCGTTGTGATGTTTGGGAACTCGTCCCACCTCCTCAGGATGTCAAGATCATTGGTACTCGCTGGGTTTTCAAGAATAAGAAGGATGAAGATGGCAACATTATTCGAAATAAAGCTCGTTTGGTTGCTCAGGGATACAACCAGCAGGAAGGAATCGATTATGATGAGACATATGCTCCAGTAGCTCGTTTAGAAGCTATTCGAATCTTAATGGCCTTTGCAGCTCACAAGAAGTTCAAGCTCTATCAGATGGACGTCAAAAGCGCATTTCTAAATGGCTATCTCAAGGAAGAAGTCTACGTGAAGCAGCCTCCAGGTTTCATTCACGAGAAGTACCCTGACTATGTTTACAAGCTCAAGAAATCTGTCTATGGATTTAGACAGTCCCCTCGTTGTTGGTATGAGCGTCTCAGTCAATTTCTTGTGAACAATGGTTTCATTCGTGGTACACTCGATCCAACTCTCTTTATTTTTCATAAACGTGATAACTTTCTTTTAGTACAAGTTTATGTTGATGATATAGTATTTGGATCTTCTAACGAATCTTTGTGTAAATGGTTTTCTGATTGCATGCATAAGGAATTCGATATGAGTTTGATGGGTGAATTGCAGTACTTTCTAGGTTTGCAAATTAATCAGTCTAATGCAGGAATATTTATTCACCAAGGCAAGTACATAAAGGATTTACTCAAAAGATTTGCACTTGATCATGTCACACCTAAATCAACTCCGATGAGTACTTCAGTTAAGCTTACAAAGGATGAACAAGGTACACCTGTAGATGTCACTAAATTTCGAGGTATGATTGGTTCATTGTTATATTTAACTGCCTCACGACCTGACATTATGTATAGTGTATGCTTGTGTGCTCGTATTCAATCTCAACCTAAAGAATCTCATTTGAATGCCGTTAAACGTATTTTTAAATATTTGAAAGGTACGAGTGACTTGGGATTATTTTATCCAAGCTCCTCTTCCTTTGACTTAATCGGTTTTTCAGATGCTGACTATGCAGGGTCACAGGTTGATAGAAAAAGCACAAGTGGTGCTTGTGAATTTTTAGGAGATTGTTTAGTTGCATGGCATAGTAAAAAGCAAACTTCAGTAGCTCTCTCTACAGCTGAAGGAGAGTACATTGCAGCTGGAAGTTGCTGTGCTCAAATTTTGTGGATGCAACAAACATTGCAAGATTTTGGTATTTCTTACTCAAATATTCCTATTTATTGTGATAATACCTCTGCAATTAATATCTCTAAAAATCCTGTTATGCATTCTCGTACTAAGCATATTGATGTTCGTTACCATTTTCTTCGAGATAATGTTTCTAAAGGTAATATTGAGCTTATCTATATTTCTACTGAGAAACAGCGTGCAGATATCTTCACTAAGCCTTTAGCTGAAGATAGATTTTGTAAAATGCGTCGTGAATTAGGTATGTGTTCTCTGTAATTTATTACATGATTTATGTGATTATATGTGAATTATGTCATAATATTTGAATATTTGTTAGGTTCCGTGTTAATTTAACCTTGCGTTTCTGTTTATGAATTTGTGTTTTTTTTATTTTATTTGTCCGTGTGTTTATGCGTGTATATAGCATTAGATTTTGTAAATCTTTTGATTAGACTTTTCATATCCTTGAAACTCGTGCATGTATTACTCTTTCAGTACATAACTTCTGTCATGCATCTCTTCGACTTCTTTTCAATCTCTATCTCTTCAATTCTCACTTTTTATTTAAACTCATCTTCTTAACCCTTTCAGTTTCATATTCACCTTCTCTCTCTTAAACACAATCAAAAACCTTTCTCAATTTCTTTTCTTCTTTCTCACATCTATCCATGGCACGCAAATCTACCCCTTTCACTCGTTCTCGATCTACCGCTCAACGTACCCCAACTGATGCGGCTTCAGGTTCCAAGCGTCAACGGGTCGGTAATTTTGAACCGGAAGTATCAAGCGGAATGTCTGATAGTTCTTTTGAGCGACATGCAAAGGAGACTACTTCGACGAAAGTGATGTCAAAGTTGATTCTGAAGGAACGCCTGTGTGATCTGGATCTTCTGAAGAAAATCGGTATTGTGGACTTGTTTGATTCAGTAGGTTGTTCGTCATTGTTGTCGCCCCCGGAGATTATTTATCCCGAGTTAGTGAAAGAATTCTACGCCAAGCTACGTATTTTGGATGGAAATATTGTGTTCTCAGAAGTCCAAGGGAATCCTGTTTGTTTTAAAGCGGATCTTCTGGCACGACTTACTGGTGTTTCTGACAAGGGAGTTTGTCCGTCGACAACTCATCAAGCGTTTCAAGACGTTCCTGGTCTCCAGTACGAGGAACAGCTCAAGGTCATTCTTGGAGACAATTTTGTTTCGGTGTCAGTCAAACCTTTGGTAAATGATTTAACCCCAGTTTCTCTTGTTTTGTTTCGTTTATTTCATACGAATGTTATGCCTCGTAAATCTGGTCGTGATAGAGTCACTTTTCAAGATTGTATTCTTATGTCTGTTTTTGTTAAAAAGATTCAGTGCAATGTTGCTTCCTTGATTATATCCAATATGGGTCACTGTGCCAAGCATGGTTCTATGCACTTACCATACCCTGGTCTTTTGTCTCGAGTATTTGAATATTTTTGTGCCTTGACCCCTGCTTCTGTGTCTGATAAGATTTCCGTAATCTTTGACTTGTCAGTATTAACCTTAAATGGTTTAGTTGTTTCTGAGTCCAATGAGTTAGTTTTTGATGATGCTTCTAGGAATGTTGGTGGTATTCCTAAGTCTCCTAATTATGCCTCAGACCCCTTTGATCAGCCTACCAATACTCTTCTTAATTCTCTGTTGATCAAATTAAATGAAAATTCTGTTGCTTTGGCTAATCTTAATCAGCATTTTGCTTCCGTCAAAACTCTTGGATCACTCACTTCTGAAGTTAGTATTCTAAATGCTTCTTTTGAGTTGTTTAGGAAGTATGTTTGTTCGTCTTTGGATGATATCAATGCTAAACTCTCTGTATTGCATACTTCTGATGTCAAGTTGTCTAAGACCATAGATTTTGAGTTTGGGACTCTGCAAGAAGGGATGGTTTCCTCTGCTAAGGCATGGGAAAAGGAATTTGTTAAGTTGTTTTTTAAGCTTGGGTCAGAGACTAAGTTTTTATCTCAGCAGTTGTCAGCCATGCAAGACAAGAGCAAGATGTATTGGCACAAGAAAAGAGACTGGATTGGAGATTGTACTCTAGAAGAAATCACTGCTCCTCTGCCACTCCCTGCCATTCCTCCACCTTCAGTTTTTGGTATGACCAGAGAAGAATACAAGGCTAAGATATTTGAATGGCTTCGTGAACGGGATGGGAAGGCACCAGCTCAGGAAGCTTTTGACAAGCTATTTTCAGAGTACGGCTCAGCTCCGGTGTTTCCTTCATCCCAGAACAAGGCTTCTGGTTCAGGCAAAGGCAAAGGCAAAGGCAAAGCTCCAGTTCATGTTGATGACGATTCTGATTAGAGGACCCTTTTATGATGAAGGGGGAGTTTTGGTTTCTTTGATGGGTGTTTCGTTTTTAAGACTTTGATTGTTTGGTTGTGTTGTTTAGGTTTTTAAGACTTTGATTGTTGGTTGTGTTGGTTTTGAACTTTGATTCTGGATGTGCTTTATGTGTTTAATCGTTATTCTGGATTCTGTTTAGATAACAACTGGACATCCTGGTTTAGGGATGGGTTGTTATGTTTTAAGTATTTATTGATTGAGACTGTTTGGGTTGTTATGTTTAAAGTATTTATTGATTGAGACTGTTTCTTTTATGCATATTGATCGCGTGTCTCATTCAGTCTTTAGTTGTCTCATTCTCATATTGATTGCATGTATTTTAAACTGCAATATATTCTGTTGTATCTAACTCTGTTTTACAGGCCTTTAGTGTTTTTGATAGGGGGAGCATTTATGCTTTCTTTGTCATCATCATAAAAGGGGGAGAATGTTAATCTACGAGTTTATGATGATATTCAGATTGCAACATATCAGACAGCAGTTTAGAGTCCAGAGTTTGCAGTTTGTTCAGAAGTTCCAGCAGAGGCTATTTCTCAGGATTAGGTTTGTTAGGGTTTTGTGTAAATCTTGTTTATCTGGATAAACCTTATCTCAAACAAACTCATCACCTTATCTTATAAATCAAGTTTAAAATCTCTCAAGCCTTATCTCTTTACTTGATTTATCATTTTCAAACGTACTAACAGATTAGTTTCAAAGATTCATTCAAAATATTTTCAAACAAACTTATCTTCCAACCTTATCTTGTGTTTGAAAATAAATCTGTTAGAACTTTGCTTATAAATACAACTCTTCATTTCAGATTTGTAGCTAACACTTTCACGAGAATCTTTCATCATCTGAAATCATTTTCTTATTTCATACCCGAGATATTCATATCCAGAAAAACAAGAAACCTAGTTTGAGTTGTAATCAATTTGTTTATTCTTATACTTGTGTATTCATATCAACTTTGTGCCAGGTTGTGGCAAGCTTGATTTCAAAGTATAGCAAGGTAGCTAGAAGGCTAAGGAATAGCAGTGGGCTAGGTAGCAAGGTAGCTTGGGAAAGGGTTTCTTTCAGGTGCTATATTTGTAATCAAGGAAAAGATTGTAAGTTCTTTTATTAAAGTTGATATAATACATTCTCTATGCTAGTTGGCATGGGGACTTGGATGTAGGCCATAGACTAGGTGTAGGGGCCGAACCAAGTGAAAACTTCTGGTGTTTTTACTTTTCATTTTTCAGCATTCTGCATTTTATTTCTGTTATTTATTTTCTGCAGTGTAATTGAGACTGTCCCATACCCTGTCTCATTTGTAAAGGGACTGTCCCATTTGCATAAGAGACTGTCCCATTTGCCTTGACAGTTAGAATATTATTTTATCTATCGAGCCATCGTATTTCATGTTGGTGGTATTCCTAAGTCTCCTAATTATGCCTCAGACCCCTTTGATCAGCCTACCAATACTCTTCTTAATTCTCTGTTGATCAAATTAAATGAAAATTCTGTTGCTTTGGCTAATCTTAATCAGCATTTTGCTTCTGTCAAAACTCTTGGATCACTAACTTCTGAAGTTAGTATTCTAAATGCTTCTTTTGAGTTGTTTAGGAAGTATGTTTGTTCGTCTTTGGATGATATCAATGCTAAACTCTCTGTATTGCATACTTCTGATGTCAAGTTGTCTAAGACCATAGATTTTGAGTTTGGGACTCTGCAAGAAGGGATGGTTTCCTCTGCTAAGGCATGGGAAAAGGAATTTGTTTAGTTGTTTTTTAAGCTTGGGTCAGAGACTAAGTTTTTATCTCAGCAGTTGTCAGCCATGCAAGACAAGAGCAAGATGTATTGGCACAAGAAAAGAGACTGGATTGGAGATTGTACTCTAGAAGAAATCACTGCTCCTCTGCCACTCCCTGCCATTCCTCCACCTTCAGTTTTTGGTATGACCAGAGAAGAATACAAGGCTAAGATATTTGAATGGCTTCATGAACGGGATGGGAAGGCACCAGCTCAGGAAGCTTTTGACAAGCTATTTTCAGAGTACGGCTCAGCTCCGGTGTTTCCTTCATCCCAGAACAAGGCTTCTGGTTCAGGCAAAGGCAAAGGCAAAGGCAAAGCTCCAGTTCATGTTGATGACGATTCTGATTAGAGGACCCTTTTATGATGAAGGGGGAGTTTTGGTTTCTTTGATGGGTGTTTCGTTTTTAAGACTTTGATTGTTTGGTTGTGTTGTTTAGGTTTTTAAGACTTTGATTGTTGGTTGTGTTGGTTTTGAACTTTGATTCTGGATGTGCTTTATGTGTTTAATCGTTATTCTGGATTCTATTTAGATAACAACTGGACATCCTGGTTTAGGGATGGGTTGTTATATTTTAAGTATTTATTGATTGAGACTGTTTGGGTTGTTATGTTTTAAGTATTTATTGATTGAGACTGTTTCTTTTATGCATATTGATCTCGTGTCTCATTTAGTCTTTAGTTGTCTCATTCTCATATTGATTGCATGTATTTTAAACTGCAATATATTTTGTTGTATCTAACTCTGTTTTACAGGCCTTTAGTGTTTTTGATAGGGGGAGCATTTATGCTTTCTTTGTCATCATCATAAAAGGGGGAGAATGTTAATCTACGAGTTTATGATGATATTCAGATTGCAACATATCAGACAGCAGTTTAGAGTCCAGAGTTTGCAGTTTGTTCAGAAGTTCCAGCAGAGGCTATTTCTCAGGATTAGGTTTGTTAGGGTTTTGTGTAAATCTTGTTTATCTGGATAAACCTTATCTCAAACAAACTCATCACCTTATCTTATAAATCAAGTTTAAAATCTCTCAAGCCTTATCTCTTTACTTGATTTATCATTTTCAAACGTACTAACAGATTAGTTTCATAGATTCATTCAAAATATTTTCAAACAAACTTATCTTCCAACCTTATCTTGTATTTGAAAATAAATCTGTTAGAACTTTGCTTATAAATACAACTCTTCATTTCAGATTTGTAGCTAACACTTTCACGAGAATCTTTCATCATCTGAAATCATTTTCTTGTTTCATACCCGAGATATTCATATCCAGAAAAACAAGAAACCTAGTTTGAGTTGTAATCAATTTGTTTATTCTTATACTTGTGTATTCATATCAACTTTGTGCCGGGTTGTGGCAAGCTTGATTTCAAAGTATAGCAAGGTAGCTAGAAGGCTAAGGAATAGCAGTGGGTTAGGTAGCAAGGTAGCTTGGGAAAGGGTTTCTTTCAGGTGCTATATTTGTAATCAAGGAAAAGATTGTAAGTTCTTTTATTAAAGTTGATATAATACATTCTCTATGCTAGTTGGCATGGGGACTTGGATGTAGGCCATAGACTAGGTGTAGGGGCCGAACCAAGTGAAAACTTCTGGTGTTTTTACTTTTCATTTTTCAGCATTCTGCATTTTATTTCTGTTATTTATTTTCTGCAGTGTAATTGAGACTGTCCCATACCCTGTCTCATTTGTAAAGGGACTGTCCCATTTGCATAAGAGACTGTCCCATTTGCCTTGACAGTTAGAATATTATTTTATCTATCGAGCCATCGAATTTCAGTGACATCTTTGATCGTTGACGGTGTAAGTCAAGGGTGCAGCTGATTCCGTGAACTAGTGATCACTGCTTTGGATCATGCTCTGCAGTTTCTGAACTAGCCATCAAGGAGGAAAGTCACACATTAGCACCTTTAGAATTAGGAGCAGTGCTACACTAGAAATAGCACATTTCTGAATTAGATATCGCGAACAAGAAGGTAGTCACTACGTTCTTGTAGCTTATAAAAAAAATATGATCCTCTGTGCACCACCTCATTCACCGGAGAACTGGAGCATACTATAGGGATGACAGTGTCTCTTAGTGTTACCAAATTATGAATTACGCGTCAATTAAGGTTACAAACAGCAAAAAAGACTAATTTTTTCTGGAGACAATTGCAGAAATCTATATTTTAACAACCATTGAGTACTGTTGCCTGTTTGCTAATTGTTTCAATCATTGGAAAAAAGTTGCTTCCAAATTCTCCTATACAAATTCAAATGCAATTCATTGCTGTTAGCATTTTATAAAGAGCGATATTGCAAGCATTTTATAAAGAACAGGCAGATTAGCCAATCCAATAATAAATGAATGTTAAAACTTTATTATCAAAATCTCATACCAATACATTAGTCATTACATGTAAGAATTTTATCATCTGAAAAATATACAAAATTCACAATGGTGAAAGCTCTGATGCACAAGGATGGACGCAACTGCAGATATATGACTGGCCACCTGATTTAGCAATACACATTCCCCGTCCGTTATATTGTGCAGAACATTGTTGTCTGCATTTTGCGAGCACACAATTATTAGGGTCCAACGTTGTTATGCACGTGTTCTGGGCATCAACGTTAAGCATTGTACCTGCATATATTTACAAGAAAACAAATATTAAATGCAGGGGTCGTGTTTATATTTACAGTTTTACTCTTAAAATATTACAGTATAAAATGTTCTAACAGGTAATTTGTCCGAGGACACCCTCAGGCCTAGTTTTCTCATTAAATAAAATCTGCACTATTCTAAAGTGAAAAGAAATATAATAAAATTACCGGAGAAAGAGAGAAGAGAAACAACTAGATAAAAACACAAATATTTATCCATGGGAGCAAAAGGAAGAATGTTGATGCTGGGAATATGAAAAATGGAAAAGTTTTGAATGAACTGATAACACTTTGAAAAATAACTTCTTTGTGATTTATATTTATAGGTGAAAGGACAGTGAATTGAATGCAATTACAGTTGATATTTGAAGCTGTTTTAGCTGAAATAAAAATTGTTTCAATTAAAGCTATCAAGTATCACTTAAATGCAAGAGAAACGTGTAAAAGGGATTAATATTTAGCTAAATCATGTTATAAATAAAATTGTCACAAAATGATGTGTCACTCGTGATCTGACATTATAGAATGTTTTTGTTGGTCATATTGGTGTGAATGCACGTGATATAGTCAATCAGCACGTAACATATGACATTTTGTAAACTTTTTTTTTACTCAATTTGGGGATTGTGGCATTTTTTAAAATAGAGTAGACAAGATTTGTACACATTTATGAAGTTCTATGGAAGGTATGAGTAAAATAATTAAAAGTGTATCGAATCCGTGAAGAGCGGTCCTGGGTAAAAAGGAATTGGTTCCTATGTTTTTTTCCGAATGACGTAGCACGATATTTGTCACATTTGTGGGCGCATATGTATGTACGTAAAATCACATTTTATTATTAGAAAAGTTATCGATTACCCATGTTACACATAAGTAAGTATTTGAGAAATATTTTGTGAGCCAATTCCGAGACACTTTAATTAAATAGTGTGAACTAAGTGGTGTATGACTATGAAGATGAGTGTTTGATTCAGTCTAAACGATCATTTTAACAAAAGCCGGTCCTAATCTTCATAGTAATTGTTCGTGGTTGTGACAGAGCACACATTTTACTCCCCAAATTCGAGTCGCTCAATTTTAATAAAAGTCCGTCATAATCTTCATATTATTGTTTGGAATTGTGACATAGCACACATTTTACTCCCCAAATTCGAGTCGCACAATTTTGATAAACTTCAAAATGGTGAGAGCTCTTACGTACAAGGATAAATACAGTTGCAGATATATATCTGACCACCTGATTTAGGAACGCACATTCCTCGTCCACTATATTGTGCAGAACATTGTTGTTTACATTTTGGAAGCACACAATTATTAAGATCCAATGTAGTTATGCATATATTTTCTGCATCAACCTTAAGCATGGTACCTGCGAATATATACAAATAATAGTGATCGTCATAAATTTGTTAGAAACAAAAATTGCCGTAGTATATATAATTATAAATTTAATACTTCTATTTCTTTTGCAAAGCAATATTCTAAGAGTAACGCTACATATCCTGAAAAGGATCCAAAAATATTCCCAAATGCCATGTGACGTTATTTCATTTGTAACACTCATATTAATCCACGAGGATTCTATTTCATTAATGAGGAAACAACGAGTCCAATATCAAACGACAGTTCGGCATTTGTGAACGCTTTTAGGCACTCTAACATTTCTCATATTCTAAAAGTAAGAAGAAATATAATAAAATTACCTGAGAAAGAGAGAAAAGCAACAACTAGATACAGACACAACAATTTATCCATGGGAGCAAAACAAAGTATATTCTGGGGAATATGAAGTTTTGAGTAAACTGACAATACTTTGAATAATAACTTGCATTGTGATTGTGATACATATTTATAGGTGAAAACTGAAAAACACAGTGAATGGTAACATAATTACAGTCAACACCTTAAGCTGTTAGAGCGGGAAAAAAACTGTTAAAATTAAAGCTACAAAGGAGTATAAATTATATGCAAGAGTTCTTGCATTCAACATTGATTTCAGTCATAGGAATATTTAGTATAAATAATTGTAGTGGCAGCCAATATGGCAGGGCTTTTTCACCCTTGAAATCTTTTTTTTTTATTAAACACGCTCACGCACCCACCTTGTCTTTGACAAGGAACACTCTGCTGAGAATCTGTGGCACGTTTCACAAATATATTTAAGATTCTTGTTATGAAATTCATCCAACATCAAATACATAAAACTAATGATCTGTCTCCATTGAAGTCAAAGAATCACATACATTATTCTGATGCTGAGTCTCTGACAATGAACTTTAGTATACATGCTAGTCATCTCCACAAACAAGTGGAAATATATAGTATTTTGCTTTTAGAGTATATATATAATCACATAATCAAGAGAATTTGTTTGTCGTATATAATAAAACATTATGATGCGCGCTATGCTTGCTTAGATAATAGAGACCAAGAGCTAGGTGAATATGTAAACCTCGTCATATCCTTTCCTGCAACAGAGGTAGGAAAATGGTCACTAGGCCACCTGAATCACTTTCAGATATCTGTAAAAGAATGAGAAAAGAAAATACACTAAATACTAACCCAGCTATCCCGCAGAAACTTGGACGGTAATTGTAAATAAGGTTGTCAAGAACTGTCTGAGCAGGAGGCCTGTTTGATGACTTCCTCGCCTCGCTGCAATTGAAAAACGAGAAGAGATGCAGTTATTACATAAAGGAGGCAGTAGGGGAATGGAGACATAATGACCTCATAAGACTAGATGCTGAAGATTAATAATACTGTCAGTAAAAGAAATTATCAAGTCACCGCTTACTGTTGGATTTTTATAAATAAATGATAACTGATAAAAGTATTCTAAAAGGGTAAACTAAAAACAAAACTAAATTTTATTATCAGATGCCATACATTAAAATACTATGTAAGCCTTCTTTATATAGGCTACACATTTAACAAAAACACCTAACAAATAGCTAATCCTATCCCACTAACATCTCCCACGAACATCTAATCTAGAATTTCAAATAATACATTATCTAATAATTATTCAAACACTATTTCTAAAAACCTCATCAAAATTAATCCAAAAAACAATTCAAATAATTTTGAATTATTATTTCCAACACTTACTAGCACTGCACACATGATCATATGTATGTGACATGTTGGAAAAGAAAATGGATAATATAATTATCATTCAATCTATTTCTTCTGTATGCCAAGACCGAAAAAAATAAAGAACACTATCATGAGTTAATGCATCTATCTTTTAGACAGGACAACCTACCTCACAAAATAATTTGCAACATTTTGAGTAACTTGAATGGCATCCTCCGAGTGTGGGATCATATTTGAGGCCCATTCAAAAGCATTTTTCTGCAATTCCACAAGATCAGGAATTCATTATGTAATTTTCCAGACATGTAACGTGACGAATCAACACATATATAACAAAGATGATCCAGGACAGCAGGTCAAAAAGTCCAAACAAAAATACTTAAATATTCTAAAACAGAATTATCAATGAATTATTCAGTTCAATATCATAATTGATCTATATTTGATAAATTTAATATTTTATTTGTGTTTCTACTTGATCTCTGCAGAGACAAGTACAAATTCTATTGCAGTTTCAACTCTTGTCCTGCATCACTAAATCTCATTCAAAAAAAAAATTACACAAAAGTGAAGAACCTAAAACTTTATAAAGGACTAATAATCCTATTCCTACAAAAAACATAGGTACTCTGTCATGACTAAATATATTACCTCGTAATTCATTACTACCATAACTTAATAAGAAAACATATCTTCATGATCTCAAATAAACCGGAAGTGACCTAGAATATAAGAAAATAATCTCAATAATCCATAACTTAGAAAAAATATATAAATAATACCTCTGGGTGCCACTGAGGAGCAGTCACGGGATAGTTGCGTGCTTGCACTGTTGACACATAAACCTGACTTCAGTAAATCTATATCAGCTTTCTAGCATTCTATGCATAATTATTTTAAGTGGGAACACGTATGATTTCACATAAAGATTAATGCATGGACAAAGGCTACTCCAAACACCTTATCATTTTCATCAGAAGTAGTTGTGAGTATCTCGAAGAAGCTATTTAGATCTGCATTGCCTTGAAACTTTTCAGGTGATATGCCATACTGTTAAGAGAAGTATGATTGTTAGATAAGTTGTATAAATTTAATAAAATGCAAATATGTTAAAACAGAAAGTATACTGGCAGAACAAGTTATCAACGGCTACAAATGTTGCTTATACATCCATATATCAAATAAACAGAAAAGTAATGTCATTGGTAAAGGCAGCTGAAGTGACCTAGTAACGTCCTCCTGAAAACTAAAGGAATATGACTTTGAAAAAAAAAAGTTATCGAGAAAATATTTTATGGAATTTTAGACAGTTCATTCAATACAAGTTTAAGGTGGATGACCACACAAAACAAATTAGTAAACAACCTAACACGAAATGATTTCTCAAAAAAATCAACAAAAACTTTTTCAACACGCAAATTCATTCGATCTAAAAATGTTTAGAAAAATCTACATATATCATTAACAGGTAAGTTAACGTCACTAACATGGGTGGTAACATGATAAATATATAAAAAGAGGTGATGTATCTATTCGTATTGCTAGATTAAAAGAATCAAGTATGAAACTCAAAAGACCAGACCAATGTTTTTGATGAGAATCTTATGCACTTATGTTTCTAATACTTGACCACATTGGTTGAGTTGTGCATCATACTTCACAGTAATTTCGCAAGCAAAATATGTGAGCTAAGACTGCTTTATTATTGAACTACAGAAATCTAAGTTGTGAGTTACTTATGTCTTATAATATTAAACTATGAGTAGAATTACCACCACAGAAGTTGCAACCATATCTTAATAATTTTCCCATTTAGTGCAACCTCTGATTTTACTTTCTCAGGGTGATTTCCTAACATCCCAGAAGCCCCAACACGAACAATAAGGTAGACACTAGGAAAGAAATGAAATGTAGCATTAAAAATATGATCCTTCACACACCACCTCATGCACCAGAGACCTGAAGCATATTATAGGGAAGACCATGTTTCATAGTTTAAGCACAGGTATAAGAATCGACACATTAATTAAGGTTCCAAACAGAAAATAAACTACACTTTCTGGAGACAATTCCAGAAATCTATATATCCTCACACACTTATGCCTCTGCTAAAACTTGGACTTTCGGCCTCTTAAGCACCGAGAAGATAGGGGTACCCACTAGGCTAAAGCCAAGAGTTCATAAGATAACTTTATCACTTATGAATTTGGAAGACTTGCCTTATGGTTTTGCATTGCTAAACAATCAGTACTTAGCTTTCTGAGCAAATCTTGAGAAAACCTGCAGACAAAAATAAACAAACAATTGAAGCCATAGCTTGAGCAAGTAGTACAGTACATGCGTATGGAATATGGCTAGAAAGTTCTCTTAAAATTTGATAATACTGAAGAAATATTATTAGCGTAAAACGTCAATTACTACCTGGTGACAACGATTTGCATACCTTCCAAATACTGTTCCTTCTATGTTTATGTTTTGCATAAACTCTAGTTTTGAAGCTTGATTTGATGCGCTAAAGTCTTCGAGGATGTTTCTGTCCTAATGCCAAAAAAAATGTGATTAAAAATAGTAATAAGAATACAGATGCAGGCATGCAGCTGATCTGGTTCAGAGATTCAGATTCTACAAAGAAAAAAACATGCAAAATGAGTTGGGATAAAACAGATATGGAATGACTGTGACTGCATAAAAGAAGAATGATTGTATAAGGAGAACATTTGATGGCTGCACATTGGAGTTAGCAACGTTTCTATGTCTATGCAATGAGTTTCAAGATCTCATCGTGAATTGTTTTCTAATTTGTAGTTTTTGAGTATCAAAGCAGGGAATGGCAGTTGTGCATCCTTATCTAATTGGTACAAACTAAAAAACACAGTTGGAGGCATGCCAAAACTACAAGCAAACACGCTAACAAGCCTACTTAGGTTCTACAATTCTTTATACGATTAATATTTCCCATTACCATTTGGTTGTGTTCTATGG
The DNA here is from genome assembly GCF_009905375.1 of Apium graveolens. NCBI lineage: Eukaryota > Viridiplantae > Streptophyta > Magnoliopsida > Apiales > Apiaceae > Apium > Apium graveolens. Next base: position 496,983 of record NC_133648.1, read on the forward strand.
TGGAGGAGAAAAGTTATAAATACAAGAGCGAGAAATAACTAGAAACTAACAAAAGGGACACATAAAACATTTTAGCTAACCTTACTGACAATCATCGATACAAGTTCAAAACCTAAGCAGATGGAAAGCAAAGGAAAATGATGTCCTGCGTCATTCTTCTCCAATATTTTCTACAGAAAATTCATCAAAATTTAGTCACAGTAAAAATGTATAGGTCTCTTGGTCCCTCAATAAACAATACAAAAACTTCCAGGCTTCTTCCAAATTCATTAGACAAACCCTTCTTCACGCAAAAAACAAACCTTAAATATATTATCGACAACATCAAAATAAAGTCCCTCTTTGCACCACCCTCCAGTAAATAAAAAACCGTTGACCAGCTCAAGTTTCTGCATCAAAACAAGGTAAATTCACATACATAAAATATAAAATTCACGGTAATGCAACTCTAATTTTAATATAAAATTCACAATTAGGTACAATGAAAAAGAAGTATACATATTAAGTGACAATACCAAGTCAACAACATAATATAAAGCATCATTTCAAACTTAAATTTAGTCAGGAAAGCTAAACAGTTTACGGAATTTAATTAAATTTAAATTTTACATTTTATCCTAACCAGTTTTTATACCTGAAACTAGTGATTTAGATAAACCGACTATAAATTTTAATTTAAACTATACAAATCAGCGGTTCTATAATCCTTATTTAAGATCACATTCTTAAATGAGTACAAGAGAACCGCAACAATGTAAAAATTTAATTCTCCCCGGTTCTCTTGTTCTCATTTAAGATCACGATATCAAATGAGAACAAGAGAACCGTAACAACCAAATGTTCTACGCTGTCGGCGTAAAACATTTGGTTCTCGAAAAAAAATAGTATTACTTAAAAAACGAGAAATGTACTTGTTGAATAATATGAGAAGGCTCGTTATAAACGAGAGGAATAACTCTAGCGCCAGCGGATTCAACGAACTTGACATAAGAAGCGGCAATATACGAAGCATTCGTATCATTATTTAGCCGACCTGAAGCGCCGTCGCCGGGATGAGATAGAATTCCGATGACCGGACGGTAATTGAGGTTAGGATTGAGTGAAGGACAAGCACGAGTTGACTCGCTGGGGAGGAGTAGAGTTGACTCGGATTGAGTTGAGGTGAGTTGAGTTAGTAAGTAGAAGAGTGTTGAGATCAAGATGTAATTAGACATGTTGTTGGAGAGTTTGAGATCAAGTGGAGAAGAAATGTGTTCTTGTATTTTTGAAGATTGAATTAAATAGACACATTATATAGGATATGATAATGAGAGAGTTTCGAACTGCAATCACTTAATTTTTGGGAAAATTATCCAAAGAAATTACTTTTTAATTTTATTCTGAAAAATATTATCATTTTCAAAGTTATTTTTAAAAATATAACATTTTTAAGTTTCAATTCGACAATTTTGTAACTTGTTATTTAACTTAATTTCAATTTTTTAAAATGTTAATTTTAAGGTTGTATTAGTTGCATTTCAAGTTTGCAAACGAATCAATTTTAAAATCAAATTTTAAGAAATATAAAAAAAAAGTTATATAACTCATTTTAGATATTACAAATCGTATTTTTAAAAGTGAAATTTAAAAATTTATATTTTTTAAAATAAATTTAAAAATGATAATATTTTTAAAATACTATATTTTTTATAAAACCCTCATTTATATGATTATTGCATGGTGTAAGCTAACAAAAAGGTTCACAATAAATTGATGAATATCTTCTAAGAAGATAAGTTACAATTTTTACGGCGCATTCTTTGCATTTTTCCAATTGTATAATTAATTGTGACAACTTAGATTAAATCTTAATTTTTTAAAAAAATCGTGTTAAATTCAAATTCTAAATTTAAAATATTTTCAAGTTTACTGATCCAAATATAACCAAGTGAAATAAATGACAAAAGTTCAAAAAATCATGATTTGTTGATATACATAATAATAGTACTTCTTCTTATAACTTGAACAAAAATCACATGAGTAAATAAAAGTAAGAATAAATCGTAATTGTCTCGTATTTCGGTTGAATGAGCCGAATCGTCCAAAACAATACGTTTAATTTTTTGTCAACCCAAATATAATAAGTTGGTTCAAGATTTAACAAGTTTTAACCCTTACTAATCCAACACAATCCGATTTATAATTATTGCAATATTATTTGAAATCTTAAATTATAGTTTTATATATTATATTAATGGCAATATTTAAAATAAATAAATAACTATTATCTTTTAATATATTTACCTTCATAGTTTTACTTTAACATGTGACCCAAATTATATAAAGAGATGTTTAATAAACTAAACAACATGTTACTCACGTTATATCCTTTATATATAAAGTGTAATACACTTTTTATCCAACCATTAAAATAATCTCAACCGTTGATCGGGTATAACTAAAAATAGACGACTGATATTATATTTTATTAGAATAATTGTATTCTTAATAAACCATTAATATATCTTATTAGAATAGTTAATTCTTAATATATCTTATTATAATAAATATTTTTTATTAGAATAATTAAGAATTGACGATTAAGATTATATTTTATTAGAATAAGTTTAATCTTAATATATCTCATTTATTGTTCTACTATTCCTCAAACACCAATCACGATAAAATATTATAATACAATTCTAGATAGAAAAGTAAAAAGAGACTTAACATATTATAAATATTAAAAGATTGCATTGTTCTATTATTATTCAAATACTAAAAATCATGACTTGTTGATATACATGGTACTAGTATTTTATCTTATAAATTGAACAGAAGTTCTACATAGGTAAATAAAAATATGAATAAATTGTAAAGCTTACCCGTCACTTATTACGGTCGAACGATTCGAATCATTCAAAACAAGATGTTTAACACATTTAATTTTTTGTCAACCCAAATATAATAGATTGGATCAAGATTTGACAAATTTTAAGTATTACTAACCCAATGCAATCCAATTTATAATTATTGTAATATTATTTAAAATCTTAAATTATAATTTTATATATTGAATATATTAATGGCAATACTTATAATAATTAAAATAACTATTATCTTTTAATATTCTTTACCTTCATAATTTCACTTTAACATGTGATCCAAATTATATAAAAAGATGTTTAATAAACTACACAACATGTTACTCACATCTCTAATAAAAGTGTATATACGCTTTATTCACGTAAACTGTTACATAATCTTTGAGTAAAAGTTTTTTTTAATTGCTACATACAACGAGATTATCAAAAAAAAATGATTTCAAATTTATTATAAAATAAAAATTATCAGTTGATTTATAATTTTACTTTTCCAAAATAAAAAAAAAACTACTACATCAAGTAAATAGTGAAAAATGTTCTTTCGGTTTTATGATTTTTTCAAGAAATGCAAAATATGAAAAAATCATACATAAAAATAAGAAAAAAAAAACTCCCAAGTCAACGGGCTCTTAAATTTTCCTTCCATGATTTTCATTTTATTTTTCTCAAAATAAAATTATCGAAATTCGACCTAACCAAATTTAACCCAACCGAAGGTATAGATAATATGATTGAGATAAAATTATCGAAATTCGACCTAACCCAATTTAACCCAATTAGATGGAGTCATTTTTTCTCTTTCAATTCGATCAATCTCACTCATATTCAACCCTACTTAGGTATGCACAATAATTTGTGAGAAACTGATTTAAAAAAAAACACTTTAAAATTATTGGATCAACCATTTAACAATTGTAAATTAAAAAAATCAAAATAAACTACAAAATATATTCGCTAACTAAGAGATTGGTTATTCCAAATAATGTTCTTCTTATTCGAATCCAGCAATGTATCACGGGTATCGTCACAATTATCCAACTCTAAATTATTGTTATGAGAGTAACAATTACGACGTTGTGTATTTTCAAATTAAGCACACGAATTCAAAATTAACTTTTGACGGGTTAACTCTTTAAGACAGGTGGTTTGGGTTTTTTACCAAGTGGTTTTGATCATCGTTTTTTATTTTTTATTTTTTGCGGGATGGGAGTGTGAGCTTATGAGCGGAATTCTGTTATCATGAAGAGGGGGATGAAGAGGGGGAGGTGGGGCAACTGACGAAGCAATCATCTTTCTAACTATTTTTTTAAAATTTTGAAATGCATTAAAATTATTGAACAACCTAGGGTCTCGTTTATAGTAATTTTCCACCGCCTCTCCAAGTCATCGATACGTGTGATAATTATTGCATTAAATAATGACCCTTTGATAAAAACTAATCTAATGGTTTTTCCCCCAATCTGTGTTTTCCCTCCCCCGGTCCCATTTCTCTCCCCTCCTTTTCATATTCTTATTCTACAATTTCGTCCCAGTAAAATATATTTTTAGTTTAATGGGTTAGAATTACAAACTGGACTAATTGAATGAAGTTATTTTTTTTCTTTCAATTCCATTCATCTACTCATATTCAACCCTACTTAATAGAGTTCAACACAATAGTTTGTGGGAAACTTATTTTAAAACAAACACTTTTAAAATCATTAGATCAACCATTTACCAGTTGTAAATTAAAAAATAAAAATAAAATACAAAATATATTCGTTAACTAAAAGATTGGTTATTCCAAATAATATTCTTCTTATTTGAATCCAGCAACATATCACGAATATCATCACAATTATCCGACCCCCAATTAGTCGTTACGAAAATAGCAATTACTCGACATTATATGTTTCCAAATTAAGCACACTGACTTTTAATGAGTTTAAATCTCTGAGGCAGGAGGTTTGGGCTTTTTGCCAAATCGCTTTCCTCGGTATTATTTTTTTTGCGGGAAGGGAGTATGAGCTTACGAGCGGGATTCTGTTATTATCAGGAAGGGGAGGTGGTGGAGTTGACGAAACAATCATCTTTAATAACTGTTCTTTTCAAATTTTAAAATGCGCTAAAATTACTGAACAACCTAGTATCCTGTTTATAGTAATTTTCCACAGCATCTCCACTTTATCGTTCCGTGTGATAATTATTGCATAGAATATTGACCCTTAGATAAAAATAAATTTAACATTTTTTTCCCAATCTATGTTTTCCCTCATCCAATCTCATTTTCTCCCATCCTTTCAAAGAAGGAGCCGGGGGATCCCTGTCCCCCTCTGAATTTCTCAATATTATCGTTGTATTCTACATATTTGAACAATTGTCAGTCTAGAATAGTTGGTTGACTGTCAAGTTTTTTTCTTTAACCTCGGTTCATGATTTTTCCCTTCTTTTTCGGCTTTTTATCATTATTTGTTGCATTTTTTTTAGTTTTCAACTTCTATGGTTTTTAAAAAATAAAATTAAAAAAATAAAAACACTTCTAATTATTACATCAGTAAAAAAATTTAAATTTTCGCTCTAAAATTAAGCACTTATAAACACTTCTAAATTTATATATTAAAAATTTTTAAATTATTTATTTTAGTAATATAAAATTGGACCCCCCCTAAATTATTGCTCTGCGTTCGTCACTGCCTCCTTTTCATATTCTTATTTTACAATTTTGTTCAAGTGAAATATATTTTAGTTTAATGGATTAGAATTGCAAAATGAACTAATTGGATGAAGTTATTTTTTCCCTTTCACTTAATAGAGTTCTGCATAAGATTTTTGAGAAACTGATTTTAAAACAAACACTTTAAAAATCATTAGATCAACCATTTAACAGCTGTGAATTAAAAAAATTAAAATAAACTACGAAATATATTTTCTAACTAAAAGTTCGGTTTTTTCAAATAATGCTCATCTTATTCGGATTCATCACCATATTACGAATATCGTCACAATTATCCAACCCTCAATTAATTGTTATAAAAATCACAATTACTCATGTTTCCAAATTAAGCACACTAATTCAAAACTGACTTTTGACGAATTTAACTCTTTAAAACAGGAGGATTGGGCTTTTTGCCAAGTGACTTTACTCGACTTTTTTTTTGCGGGAAAGGAGTGAGAACTTATGAGCGAGATTCTTGTTATCGTCAGGAGGGGGAGGTGGGCTGACGAAGCAATCATCTTTTCTAACTATTTCTTTTTTAATTTTAAAATGCATTGAAATTACTGAACGACCTAAGGTTTTGTTTATCATAATTTTTCACCGCTTCTTCACGTCATCAATTAGTGTGATAATTATTGTATTGAATATTGCTCCCCAGATAAAAACTAATCTAACAGTTTTTCGCCTCAAAATGTGTTTTCCCTCCCCCAATCCCATTTCTCTCCCCTCCTTTTCATGTTCTTATTTTATAATTTCGTCCAAGTGAAATTTATGAGAATTTAAAAAAAATACTAACTTTTTAAAGTTTTTTTGCGATTTTACTATCTTCTGGCTTTTTTTTTTGCAAAAATACGAAATCAAGCAAAATCAACTTGATATGCAACTAGTTGAATAAAGTTTTTTTTGGTTGATTTGAGCTTGCATGTAGTTGCAGAAAGTCGTCAAAATTTGCATCCAGTTGATTCAAGTTGCCAAAAAATCGTATTTTTGCAAAAGTAATGAAAAACAGTATTTTTGCAAATTAAAAGTATTTTTGCAAATTCTTTTAAAAAATGACAGTATTTTTGAAAAAATGGTTTTAGCCTTGGATATTTTTCAAAAAAGCCCAATATATTTTTAGTTTAATGACTTAGAATTACAAACTGAACTGATTGGATGAAGTCATTTTTTTCTTTCAATTCGAACAATCCCACTCATGTTCAACCTTACTTAATAGAGTTATGCACAATAGTTTGTGAGAAACTGAATTTAAAACAAACACTTTAAAAATTATAAGATCAACCATTTAACAGTTGTGAATTAAAAAAATCAAAATAAATTACGAAATATATTCACTAATTAGGAGATTGGTTATTCCAAATAATGTTCTTCTTATTCAAGTCCAGCAACATATCATGGGTATCATCACAATTATTCAACTCTAAATTAATTGCTATGAATGTAACAATTACGACGTTATGTATTTCCAAATTAACCACACGAATTCAAAACTGACTTTTGACGGTTTAACTCTTTAAGGTGAGAGGTTTGGGCTTTTTGCCAAGTGGTTTTGCTCGGCGTTTTTTATTTTGTGTGTGGAGGGAGTGTGAGCTTATGAGTGGGATTCTGTTATCATCAAGAAGGGGAGGTGGGGCAGCTCACGCAGCAATCATCATTTATAACTGTTTTTTTTCCAAATTTTAAAATGCGTTGAAATTACTGAACAACCTAGGATCCCGTTTATAGTAATTTTCTACCGCCTCTCCACATTATCGATCTGTGTGATAATTATTGCATTGAATATTGACCCTTAGATAAAAACTAATTTAATGATTTCCCCCCAATCTGTGTTTCCCTCCCCCAATCCCATTTCTCTCCCCTCTTTTTCATATTCTTATTTTACAATTTTGTCCAAGTGATATATATTTTTAGTTTAATGGATTAGAATTACAAACTGAACTAATTGGATGAAGTTTTTTTTCTCTTTCAATTCGATCAATCCCACTCATATTCAACCTTACTTAATAAATAGAGTCTTGCACAATAGTTTGTGGGAAACTAATTTGAAAACAAACACTTTAAAAATCATTAAATCAACAATTTTAACAGTTGTGAATTAAAAAAATCAACATAAACTACGAAATATATTCGCTAACTAAAAGATTGGTTATTCCAAATAATGTTCTTCTTATTCGAATCCAGCAACATATCACATATATCGTCACAATTATCCAACCCTCAATTAATTGTTATGAAATTACAATTACTCAACACATTATCCGTTTCCAAATTAAGCACACTAATTCAAAAGTGACTTTTGACGGGTTTAACTCTTTAGGCAGAAGGTTTGGGCTTTTTGTCAAGTGGTTTTACTCGACATTTTTTATTTTTTTTGGCGGGAAGGGAGTGTGAGCTTATAAGCGAGATTCTGTTATCATCAGTACAGGGAGGTGAGGCAATTGACGAAACAATCATCTTTTCTAACAATCTTTTCTAACAACCTAGAATCTTGTTTATAGTAATTTTCTACCGTCTCTTCACGTAACCGATCCATGTGATAATTTTTGCATTGAATATTGATCATTCGATAAAAATAATCTAACAATTTTTCCGTAATTTGTGTTTTCCTTCCCAATCCCATTTCCCCCATTCTTTTCATATTCTTATTTTACAATTTCGTCCAAGTAAAATATATTTTTAGTTTAATGGGTTAGAATTACAAATTAAATCAATTGGATGGAGTCATTTTTTCTTTTTCAATTCGATCAATCTCATTCATGTTTAACCCTACTTAACATAGTTTTACACAATAATTTGTGAGAAACTGATTTTAAAACAAACATTTTAAAAATTATTAAATCAGTCATTTTTAATGAACAGTTATGAATCAAAAAAATCAAAATAAACTACGAAATATATTCGCTAACTAAAAATTGATTATTTCAAATAATATTTTTCTTATTCGAATCCAACAACATATCACAAATATTGTCACAATTATCCAACCCTAAATTACTTGTTACGATAAATAATAATTACAAAATTATGTATTTCAAAATGAGTAATGCGAGAAAAAATGACAAAAGTAGCCAATTTTTGAAAAAATTTAACAAAAATAGCCATTCTGAAAAAAGTGACCAATTTTGGCCGATTGAATACTCCACTGTCAGTTGTCCACTGTCACTTGGGTATCCCAATTTGTATAAGATACTCCACTGGTAGTTGGGTATTTTATACATGGGATACTCCACCAGTTGTATATCTTATATAAAGTGGATACTCCACTGACAGTTGGGTATCCCATCGGTCAAAGTTGGCCAATTTTTCAGAAATTGGTTATTTTTGTCAATTTTATGTAAAAATAGGTTAAATTTATCCTTCACACTTAATGCGAGTTATACCGGAAAATAAACTCCCAATCCCATTTCCCAATTCATGGTTCTGACCAAACTCCTCCGTTCTTCACAACTCAACAACCTCGTCCACTTCCACAACCCTGTAATAAACAGACACATCTCTCTTTCAACTCAATCCATTACCACTAATAATGTTACCTCAACCTATTCAACTGAACAAACAAAAACAAATCTATCTCAACTATTTTCAGACAAGACTCAAACTAGTTCAACTAGACAGATTAAAACAGACCAGAGAGTTGTTTACAAAGAGCTTTCTCCGAGTGTGATTGAGTTTGCTAAGTACTTGTATGATAAAGGCTATTTCGAAAGTGATTCGAGTGTGTTTCCGAGTAAAGTGTTTGATGATGCTTGTTTAAGGAATGTGTATGGTCTTAATTTTCTTAGACATGCTGCTGAGAAGTTTGGGTGTGATAATCAGGAGATTGCCAAGTATGGGCTCTTTTCGAATAATTTTGTTTCGATTTTGCAGCTGTTTTTTTATGTTTTATGCCTATAGCTGAGTTTAAGTAATTTGTTATTTGTTGTAGGGTTTTTTTAAAGAAGTAATGAACAAATTGAACATTCTGGTATTTGTCGGAATTAGAGTTTGAGATAAGATGTATTGGGATTTTAGGACTAGTGTTTGTTTTATGTTATAGGAACATAATTAAGCGTATTGCTTTTGGACCAGGATGTGTTATATGTTGTATTGCTAGATAAATGTAACTGCTGTATGTTAGACACATTTGAGCTTGATAGTGGCCTTAGCATTTAATTTCAATAACATTTGAAGAACACCGACGAATCTTAGCTAGGTAGTGGCCTTCTTATCTCATTTCAATGACCAACGCTTCGTCCTTTTGTTGTACCAATTAGGTGTATCATGTATAATTGAAGTCACAATATTGTTGCTGATAATGAAATAATACAACTCTTTTTTACAAACTCATGAAGATGACCCAAGACTAGCTACTCATTGGGCCTAATCTATACGCTTTTCTTTACTTGATGAGCAAATTACCACTCTAACTATTGAACTTTTTACACTGTAATGTATATTAGATGTATCAAAGCTTTGAGAGAATGGAAAAGTTTAGAGATGCTCAGAAGTAATCAAATCAGCCAAGTACATAAATGCTTAAAATACTAGCTAGTTCCGTTTCTTGGAAAAATGGCTTGATTTGTTTGATGAATATAGAGATCATATCGGATAAAACAACAAAACTGAAACTGAAGTCAAATTGTACTCGAATATAGGGAAAATAATAGTAACTGGTAGCATTTTTCTTGTTGTCTGATAGACTTTTCTATTTGTCTGAATTGCTTCAATGCAACATGTTAAATGTTTTAGACAACATTAGAATCCTAATTTTTAGCATCTTCTATAGCTAAGCTTTAATCCTAAACTTTATCGTCTTCAGTTCGAAACAATTCATATCTGTTTGACACAGATATAACCGCCACATATTGTATTTCATTTTCATAGCATACTCGGTGTTTCTGTGAAAACCTGAAAGGAACTAACGATTTTAAAAATATTTGTTAATACAGTAGTAGACTATCAGGTCATTAATTTAGCCAACATATTTATTTTTGCTGATTTTTTTTTGCCGAGATTGGTAGCACTCTATGATGCTTCAATAGTTATGAAGCAACCTGACAGCACCAAGTGTTGGAAGGTACAGGTCACATGCTTTAAAACAATGAATGCAGTGGCATGGCATCCAAAGATGTACTGCCTATTTAAATTTTAAAGAAGTGAAAAATTTGTCAAGATGTATATAAGTATCTATGACACTTTGCAACTGTGTATTTTTAGGACATACACTGCCATGAAATGAGAACTACATTTTGAAATCACAAACTTGAGAATTTACCTAAAGACACAAAAGATAATGATATAAGCACATGTCTGTAAATGATAATGATACATAGCTCAGACTCAAACAACTATAAAGCTATTTAGTTTCCTCCAATAAAATTGACCAGAATCACCGTGCAGTTCATCAATCATGCACATATGCAAAGTTCGTTGTTTTGTATGTTTATGTACTGTGCATGCTGATTTTAATTGGCAACTCTGTTTGTAAACTGTTTGTATTCTCCTCCTCATGTTAGTTTAAATTCTATGTTTTATGAACTTCAAGTAGTGCTCTCTTTCAGATGGTTATCAGGCAGTGAGTTGAAAAAGGTTGCCCTCTTTGGTTGTCCCTCCCTCTCAAAGAAAGCTGTCTTTTCTGCCAAAACATTGCGTACTTTCTTTAAGATACAGGAAAATACGGTTGGTTAATTATCCCGTACGATTTCTTTTAATCAATTTTGGCGATTTCTTTCAGCTCTACTGTACAATAAATTTTATATTTTATTGTCATTTTCAGTTGATCTCAACTTTCATCCGCTTATCCTCAGGTTTGCAGCAATTGTGTTCTGAAACAATCTTGCAAGTACGCGAATCAGAATGTATGGAACAATAATACCAAGAATTTGTATTTGCCTGCAGTAATGAATGTTATTTCTCATTATGCCTTGGATTCGGTACATCCACAGCTGATAGTGCCTGATGACATTAAGACTGTTGTTGCTAGATTGCTCAAGGTGGTTGTAAAGCTAAGTCAAACTGTTCCATAAGATTTATATAATATCCGGATACTAATTTTGACAATACTTTCTTGTTGGCTAATTATTTTGGTGGCAATTCTTGGATACATATCTTAAGATAATATTATCAATCAATTGATTTGTCGTTGACAAGGAATGGGAATGATGTTTGGACTTAATCAGACCCCAAAATTAAAGTGTGGTTTGGCTGTTAATTTGCATGCTTAAGTATTTTAAAGTTTGATTATCCATATTAGTGGAGAGGTGTCATTATCATTATGAACACAGTATGGTGGTCAGAGTAGTCAAAATCGGCTTACATAATTGTGTTTTGTTCTGTTGAAGTTGTTTACACCTCATTGCATGTATGCAACATATGAGCTAATTATGCATACTGAATTAGAAAACAAAAGTGTTTATTCTGGATGTTCTTAGATGATCTTTGCTTTCTGGAATTCTTGCGAAATTTTGCTTTTCTTTTTCCGGAGTAGAGAATAGATCTATCTTTCTGGGAAAATCTCGAAAAGTCTAGCCCGAAAAATAAAAGTACTCGACTGACATAATCTCGGAGCATTTGGTTCCAAACTGGCAATAACTGCTTGTCAATAGAAGTAATGCTGCTGCAGTGCTGCTACTTCTGTTGAAATGTGCTATGTTGATGTTGATTGTTGGCCTTATTGTTGTGTTCAAGTGACTAATATGTTGCAAATTAGTCTTTTACAGTTATTTTCTCTTACTGCTCAAAACAATCCCTTATTAAAATTAAAACATGTTAGGTTTTTCTATATATAAAAAAATTATCCTTACAAAAATGTTTATAATTATAGCTAATAAAAAAATTGAAAATTTTATTTTGCAATCTAGAGAAGGATAATGCAAAATTTCATACTTTTTTGTCAAAACTTTACCCAAGAACCTATATTTTCCGTATTCGAATCTCGAATCTGATAAACAAGAAAAAAGAAAAACGAAATTCAACATCATTTTCATGAAATTAGGCATATAATCTTACTTTCGGTCACGTGAAAGGCGCACTACTGAGTACTGGCCAATATCCTGTCATTGGCTCTCGTAGCTCTGCCTCATGTGCAAATTTGATGGCCACTTTGCTACAATTTGCAGGAGTTTACTGTTTTGAAGTGAAAATTAGGAGCCCGTCGCGATGGTCCAATTCTTGTACCACTTGCGGGAAGTTAGGATTTAGACTTTTCTGCGGACACAACTATGCACATATAATTAATTAAAAAAAAAAATCAATTATAATCCAGCACAGCACTCTCTCTTGGGTTATACGAAATGTCGAGAATAATCATTCCTCTATTTTATTTATGAAATGTCGAGAATACGAAATTTTATTAGTATCATTTATTTACAAAATACTATTATCGGATTAATATAATTGAACAATATTACTCCCTCCGTTCCTCCCAATTGCTATCGTTTCTGATAGAGTGTCCGACACGCATTTTAAGATAAGTAAAAAA